>NC_079203.1:26484687-26784687 GCF_026745355.1 Beta vulgaris subsp. vulgaris
TAAACAATAAGTTTTAACTAATTATTATAAACCAACTAAATAGAATGTAAAATTAATTATTACAAACCAGAACATAAATCTTATAGTCAAATAAATAACAGCGAAGTCTTTTTAAAGTCTTATTAAATCGAAAGAGATCAGACACACTCTTTAACCCAACTGGAGCTAATTATCTTCAAGTCCATGAACATTAAACACTATAATATCAGCCAAAGGCTGAGCAAGATTTAATACTATAATAAAACAAAATCATTCAATATGCAGGTAAGATATATTGGAATATCTTACAAATTCATTTAAAAGCTGTACAGATTATATATAAAATATATTAACTTTCTAGCAACCTCAAATCCAATCTTTCTTTCTTTCTGAACTATTCTGTAAAAGATTCAAATATAACCTTTCGTAATTTGTGAGTAGGAAGTAATAAAAATCCAATGAGCTAGCTAGGCTCACTAGACAAGGTAAACACCAAAGTCCCTAGTATGCATACCGCTAACTTGATAACGTACCAAGAAGAAAGACAAATGGCAATAGTATTGATCAATATACTCCCAACTACTAAATTATATTGTTGAGATACTGTTAACTCAACATACTTCCAAACTCAAAGAATACCGCTTACCGACAATCCCACAATAAAACTCAAACCTTCGTAAGAGTGAGGAACTTCCTCCTTTCAAAATCTCAACTTGGTATCGTATAGGAACTTCCTCCTTCCAATATAATTCTCATAAACATATCTCAACCTTTTCAATAAAAATATCGAGAACAATATAAATCTCAAAGTATAAACTTCATAAAACAATCTCGTTGTTAAAATAAATTTCTAAGCAACGCAAAACAATTTCTGAACTCATTTGTACAAGCAAAGTAAGAAATCTTACCTTATCAGCAACCACAATCAATAAATCTCAATCTCAAGTCAAAAAGGTTCCTCTACGAAACCACAATATATAATATAATAATAGTATCGTATAAGTCGCTTGACGATACTTCACATAATTCAACTATAATTGGCATTACCGTGTGGATCAAACCAAGTATCGAGGTATGATTTGCTCTTTATTATATCTAACTGCAAGTCGTCTAGATATTGTTTTTAGTGTAAATATATGTGCAAGGTTTCAAGCTAATCCGAAGGAATCTCATCTCACAGCAGTGAAGAGAATCCTAAGGTACCTCAAAGGAGCAGATGATTTGAGCTTGTTTTACTCAAGAAGTGATACCTTCGAACTGAACGGATATGCAGATGCTGACTATGCTGGAGATTTGGTCAATAGAACGAGTACGTCAGGTATGGTTTAGCTCCTTGGTCATAGTTTGGTTTCTTGGAGTACCAAGAAGTAAAACACAGTTGCTTTATCTAAATCTGAGGCTGAATATGTTGCAGCAGCAGCATGTTGTTTCCAAATGCTTTGGATAAAACAACAACTTCGTGACTATGGAATTTACTTTGACTGTGTTCTTATCTATTGTGATAATACTAGTGCTATCAGTATTTCTAAAGGTCCAGTGCATCATTCTAGATTTAAGCATATTCACATTAGGCATCACTTTCTTAAAGATAATATTGAAAAGGGTCTTATTAAAATGGAATTCTGTGAAACTATAAGTCAGATTGTTGATATTTTAACTAAGCCATTAAGTAGAGATAGATGTGAGAAACTCAAACTGTAACTTGGCCTGATAAAATTGAAATAGCTCCTATAATCTTTCACCCTATTGGTTTGACTCTTTGCCATTATTTCTTTGTGAATTTACTTGAGTGATTTCATTTATTTAGAATCACAATTCTTTTATGTTTTTTTACATATGTATGAGGGAAAATGTCTGAAAATTACTCACTAATGTCCAATAATATTCTCTTTATTGTTCATTAGACAATTTTATGCCATTAGAATAGATAAAGGGTTAAAAGATTAATTGCGTTCCTAAGTAGCACCACTAGTTGTTCCCAAGTATTGTTCCCAATCGCTGTTCCCACCGTATAGATCTAGGATTTCTTTTCTATCTTTATTCGAAATTCAAAAATAAAATCCAAAAAGATTTTGTTCAGATTTTTTCCCAAAAATTTGATTTATTTCCATTAATATCTCCTAATAACTCTCAAGTTAGTTAGGGAGTTATTATCTTTTATCTTTTTTATCTTTTTTTCTCTCTCCTCCTATAACCGTGTACAATATACTTATTTTTTTTCTCTCCAACTTCATTGTTCCTCTTTTCATTTAACCTCCAATCGCCACTTTTCCAAAACACACCCCTTCATCCCCCATAAAAGCCGTCAACTCATCAAAATGGTAAAAACAAAAAATCTTCACCTCAACACCCAACAAAAAACCAAAAAACCCTCTCCTTCTTCAACCTCCATAGAATCTCCAACTCTCATGGATCTTTCTCCAACTCCTCCCAAAAGAAACTTGAGAAAATGAAAGCAAACTGAGGAAATGTCCGAGATGGAGATCGAAGAGGAACATGCAACAATTGAGGGGAATTTGTTGAACCCGTGAAAGGAACAACCAAGAAATCAAAGGTTTCCCCAAGCTCTTCGAGGAAATCCGATAAAAACCGGTATGTTCTTGGTTTATGCATCGATTTTAGTTGGTGTAGGCGTGTAAATTTCAAACAATTACTTGATATTGTGAAATTTCAAGGTTAGCAAATCTTTTTGAAAATTGCTATGGGAAATCCCTAATTTCCAAAGCAATGGATAAATTTTGTGCTAGTTTTAAGGTAGATGAAGTGGAAACTGTACGGCTAAGGTTCGGGGAACTAATATTGAGTTTAATGCTGAGTTTTTTGGGAAACTGTTTAGAGTTCCTATGAAGGGAACGAATGTTTATTTTAAGAAACAAAGAGGGTCATATCCATTTTCTTATATTTCGTTTGATGAATTGATTGAAAAATATGGTGGAAAACGTGGAGTGACTTTCCTAGACCACAACCTCTTATCTCCCTTTCACAAAGTTCTTTTTTATCTTCTTAAGAAAGCTATTGTACCCCTTTCATCCAAACGTGCTCAAGTTGGCATGCTAGACCTCATCTACATACATTGTCTTGCTTCTCAAAAGCCCATTCATTTTCCTTCCTTAATAATTCAACACCTGACTCATTGTATAATAAATGGTTTTGTGGTTGGTTATGGAGCTTTGGTTACAATAATTTTGATTACGTTTAAGGTTGATCTTAAAGGCTTATCCTCCATTGGTATTTCAATGGGAAATATGCTTAATTCTAAGGTTTTGAACAATTTGAAAGTTTTTGTGGTGGATGGAATTGTGACTCGAGGCCGAGCCAATGTGATTGATGATGATGATGAAGATGAAGAATCTGTTGTTCCCATCTCTAGGGAACACAATAATGATGATGGTGAAGGTGGTGAAACCGACCAAGAGGAATAAAGAAAGAAAAATGAAAAAATTGCAAAAGAAAAAATAGAAAAAGAAAAAGAAAAGGAAAAGGAAAAAAGAAAAAGGAAGATGGCGGTTTCATCGGAAGAAATGGTGAAAAAGAAACAATCGGCTCTTAAGGCTCCTGACACAAGTAAAAGGGTTCAAAATATGAAGGTATTAAGTTCTCCTATCTTTGTGTTTGGTGATAATCAGAATGATGATGATAATGAGCCTATTTTGATTGCGGAGGAAGATTCCAAGGCTTATGTTTCTTTTTTGAGAGAACACTCTCCTGTTCCCATGGAGACTACCCCACAAACTGCCTCCTATACTCTTCCCTCTCCACAAAAATCACAACCTCCTCCTACCTCCACAAAATCTGCTTCCTCTGTTCCCAAGGAAAAGGAAGCAGCTATTGTTCCCATCACAGAGGAACAACCTGTTATTCCCAATCCTAAGGAACCCTCTATTGTTCCTAACCCGGATTTTCCCTCCTCCTCTTCCTCACAAAATCCTATCATCGGATCTACCTATAGACTTAAACATGCTAAGAGGTTGGACCATTTGTTCACTCTCGTTATGGGGCAATCCGAAGCTATGATGGAGTTTGCAGGTGAAGCTAAGGATGTAAATAGTATGGTTAAAGGGTTATCGGACAAAGTGGATGTTGTTTCGAAGGATCATGAAGCTATATTCGTCCAGCTACATGCTATGACTGAGGCTATCACAAAGCTTAACACGAATGTTACGCACTTAGACAACATTGTGCTAAAACTTCTCGACAAAGTAGAGAGCAACCACTCAGAGGTGATGAAGAAATTGGAAGATGGTGTGCAAGAAGTTGTTGAAACCCCCTCGTCTCCTAAGCCTTAAACACTACTCTTTATTATTTATTTTTTTGTTAATTTTTGGGAAATGACTCTTTTATTTTGTCATTTATTCTCTTTCTTTTCTTTCGATGCTATTAAGGAACAATGTTAATTTGATAATCTTAATTCGACACCTTGTGTGCATGTGTGCGTCTTTTAGATGGCTAATATTCTTGGATTGCGATTTTGAGAGATGAATGCGTTATTTACTTATGCTAACCAACTGTTCCTAACACATTTGGTGGTGTGATGAGTTTTTATTGATGAAATTCTTCTTTTCAAAATCACAAAATATTGTTTTTGAAGATGCCAAAGGGGGAAAGAGAAAGGCAGACAAAATAAATTACATTTTTTGCCTTCTTTCATGTTTCCACTTTTTTAATTGAGTAAGGCAATAAGAGTACATTAAAACTTTTTGCATAAGTTTTAAAACAAAATGAAGGTCAAATAAAATTTAATTTAACTTGGTTACGTTTGTTCTATGTAACTAATTTAATTATATATATTACATATTGTGTGACGTATGCCGTTTGTTACCATCTTCAAAAAGGGGAAAATCGTTGGCCCTAAGTTTTGAAGATGACTTAACCACAAAAGACATACTTGTATTATTTCATGTATGATGTTGCTAGGTTATTCTTTGAAAAACAAAGAGAATACTTGATCGAAGATTAAAGATGGAGAATTAATCAAGATCAAAGTGAAGATGTTCATAAGATGAAGAATCAAGCTTGGAATGAAGATTAGAATGAATTATGGTGTATTACATTCTTCATGTTAAGGTCGAGTAAAGGTGAAAGATGTATGGTGTTGAATTCTCAAAGCAATCGAGTTTTGTTCCCATGATAGGAACGGACACTGGCACAGTTTAGGAACTTTGTTTGGGAACTGACTTAGAAACGAAATCAGGAACACCTAAAGCAAATAAATGTTAAGCACTTGATTAATGTTGAGCATATAATAATAAATTAGGAATCCTAGTTTAATTTGGCCTAGATCCACTATTTTAGGGAATTAGTTAGGAAAAGATTTTAAGTAGTTTCTTTTGATCGAAAAATATATTATTATTTTTTAAAAAATCTTATCTTTTCTATTTTAAATAAAGTGATTTTCTTCTTTAAATAAAATCTGATTTTTCAGGTGTATTTAAAATAAATGAAAAATATATTTTTCTTAAATTGAATTATTTTTTAATGGTTTAATTATTCGCCAAGTAACCACTTATCACGTAATTTTCATTGCTACACGTTTTGAGTGAGTTAGTGGGTTAGTGGGTTAACTTCTTAGTTCCCAAGTAAAATTTAATTAGTGGAAATCATGGGATTAGTGGGTTAGTTAGTGAAACATTAATTCATGGCTACTTACTCTATCAATAGGCGCCTAATCCCAAGATTAATTTGTGTCTCACATAGCTTAAAATCCTAAGTTGTCTAAAGTGTTAGTGCCTTGTTCCCAAGAGAATTCATACTTACTATTTTTGGTTTTTACTCTTCCAATGTTATCAGAAATTGTATTTATTTGGTTAAGGGGTTTGAGTGAACTCATGTAAGTGTGAGAAAGCTTTGAGTGAATCAAGAGAAATGGAAAGAGAAAGGAACAACTGTTAGTGGGAATGGTTGTTGGGAATATGAGTTTAGGAACTCAGGTTGTGGCTCGAGAGAATTAATAGGTTTGTAACAGAGTTGTTGGTCTATTATAGTGGAAAGCTTGAGTTAAAATTCTTTGTGGTCGGGGTTGTTTCTTTCTATTAGGCCTAGGAAGTTTTTCCTCACTAAAATCTCTTTTGTTTCCATTGTGTGTTCCCTAGCTAGCTTTAATTCCGCAAAAAGTTACGCTTATTCTCTCACTATAATTCACCCCCTCTTATAGTGCTCATATTATACAAAACATCTTTAATAAATATTTATTAGCGTAATATATGTTATTGTACAATATAACAATGATATAGCACTATAATTTTACATTTTATGAGCAATAAAAAGTTTTTGATATTACATTGTTAGTAAATACTCCAGGATTGTTGACATTATACAACATAAGAAGGATATAACATGGGTATTATAAGTCATAGTGCAACAAATGTGTTGGAAGCCAAGTATTCTAAATACAAGATCATAAAATTGAAAATAATCGGCTAATATTTTTATTTTGACTCCTTTTTTGGAGAGACGGTCTCTTGTTAGTGTTAACAATGACATCACGCGCATGCATCAGACCAGCAGTAGAATTAGTTTAGCGCTTGCACCTATTAGTTATGCTAGCCTTAAATTGCTTCTAGGTGAATTAGTTAAGCGCTGAAGTATATTAGTTAAACGTTGAAGTATATTAGTTAAGCGTTGAAGTATATAAGTTAAATCCAAGATTATAATGCATTTTATTGGCCATAATTTCACTATCACGCGTAAATAATTTTCTCTTTCTCAAAAAAACTAACGCACTAATTCTCTTTCTTAAATAACTATCTTATTTTTGCATTGTTTTTTTTTTTTTACAATGAGATTTTTGCATTAGTTATGCCAACCTCAAATAACAAATGCAAAAACAGTGTTTACTAATGCATACAATAAATAAAATTAATGACCTTAAAGTCATAACTATTGACCGCGCATACCATCAACCCTAAAAGTATAATTATTAACCAAATATCAGAACTATTGTAACACCCCGGTAATTCTTTATTTTCAGAAATACCTTTATAATATAAAAGTAGAGAATTACCTAAGTATTATCTCCCATGTCATAACGTATCGACTTATTCAGAATTTTGCAGCGGAAAACAAATAACTAACTTTAACTTTATTATAAATAAATAAGTAAATAAGTATTTAGAACTTAAACAATCTAAATGAGTCTACTCAAACCAACTTAATAAAAATGTTCTTATTAATGCAGAAAGTAAAATATACTAGTTACACATTCTCTCCATTCCAGATTCCCAATGATGCACATCTGCGAACCTGTAATGTCAATGCTATACTCAATCTGCTCACCAAAATAGATCATCACATGATCACAAACACAAACAAAGCACGTAATCAGCAAAGCTGAGTACTACATACTAAAACATAAGCATTCCTAACATGATACTAATAAATAATATGCAGGGATAATATATTCATATAATAATCTGCAGATAACTTTAACTGAACTAAACTCTAAACATCTTTTTATTACTTTAATGGAATAGTTATTGGAACTGAGTTGTCTTATCTACTAATGCCTTCACCTACGAAGACGAAATACGGGTGCCACTAGGCACTACAACGCATTTCAGATTGACCTGCGATATCGAGGAACTTTATCTAACTGAAAAAGGGATGGTGATCAATCCATCTCCTATAAAAAGCCATGGCTCGCTCACCATGTACTCCAACTCCTAATGTCCAACTCTAGACGTGCACCAATCTAAAGTCTATATATATTCTCGTTACACTTTACGTTATTTACATGTTATAACTTGTTATGACACACATACAAGCAATCACAAATCAATCAATCACAACTGAACTTTTTTTATCTTAAGGTTAAATAAGTGATCACAACTTACAATCCAAAACTTACTTTCTTTTAATCTCCACTTTCTTATTTGTTGAACCTAGCCAACAATAATCTTGCCTTCAAAAAGGCATAACTTATCAAACTTACCACATAAGGCCCACAGTCCTCATAAGATAATAAACTTGTCAGGGAACACATGAATATCATGATTCAATCTATCTAACATATATTAATTCCTCATGCGAATTAATAAATAAAACTCTATTTTCATGCTTGCATCAAATATTCCATAAAAATATACAATCTAGTATTCATAATAAATCTCAAATCACATGCTTGCACACAGGCATAAACATGTAGCAATCAAATACTAGAAATCATATATGAACATAATAAGTTCCTATACTAAAATTTCTTTCTCTTTAAATCATGATACTAATCACATAGCACACAGGTATGTAAGTACCTTGTGTAAATTAGTCGGCAGGCCACTTTTAACTACTTAAAAGTCTCCTACATAATATTTTCCGTCGAGAAATCAATATAAGCTAATATCAATACTCTTAAATAAAAATACAGCAACTCTAAAATATTTAAAATCCCAAAGCTGATTTTAATATAAAAACTTCAATTACTTTTAATTCCTAGCATAGTACTACCATACTAGTAATTAAAATTCTTAAAGCTCCATAAATAAAATCCTTTCTGAAATTCCATCAACTTTAAAAATCATAAAATTTTCTTTAAAGATATATAAACATGTTTAAAATCATAGTCTAAATCAATCTCATAGTATCTAACATACTACTATGGTTTTCTAGTAATTAGAACCCTAAAAATCCATGCTTTAATGATTAAACTTCAATCTAACCATAATGAACGAATCTAAATTTTTTTCTCATAATATAATATATATATGAATCAAAATTATTCATTTAAATAGTAAATTAAATCCAATAATCGTGATTAACATTAAAAAAAGCATAAAAACTAGTCTTTAATGGAATCTTGAGGAATAAGAAAAGAAAACAACCACAAGAGGAAGAACAAAGGAGCGCCGGAAATTAGTGGACCACGGCAGCAGCACAGTGGCGCAACTCACGATGGTTTTGGAAGGCTTGTGACGTTTCTTGTTGAAGAAGAAGCGTTACTTGATGAAGAAGAAAGAAAGAACTTGGAAGAGAAAAAGAAAAGAAAATCGTGGAAGAGGAGAGAGAGAATGACGTGTGGTTTGAGAAAGAGGAGAGAGAAAATATTCTTTGTGTGGGGTAAAACAATTGAGTGATAGGATATATATAAGGAGCTTCCCTTTTGGGCTTAGGAAAAGTAGATTGGGCTTAATGATAATTAATGATGAATTGGATAAACAAATTAGAACTTTTATCATCGATATGACTCCTTATCCTTATTGGGTTCCTCAAGTCCATTAGACTTCTTTTCCACTAGAAATTATTATTTAAAACTTTTATCAAAACATGCTTAATTAAAATATTTTTAACTTTCTTAAATCCTTTAAATAATTTCATTTGACTTTTAAAATAGTCACCCTTTTCAAATAGTCAAATTATTTTAAAACTAGATTATGTTTAAATATAAATATATATGAATTTTTTCCTTGAATAATGCAAAAGTGGGTTTTAATTCCCAAAATATGCCCCAAAAAAAAATTCCATGCGTACCGTCCACGTAGGACGGCATACGAGAAACTATTTTTTTTGTTTTTGCCCACGTAAACCGCTACTTTAAGTAGCGGTTTATTTTAAAATAAACCGCTACTTTAAGTAGCGGTTTATACACATAAAACGCTATCTCAAGTAGCGGTTTATATATATAAACTGCTACTCTGAATAGCGGTTTACCTGCGCAAAATGTTGCAAGCACATATCAAACTCTGGAATTGGGGATTTTAGTAAATCACTACTTGATTAATGAACTACTACTTGAAGTAGTGGTTTACAAAACAATTTTTTTTTTGTAAACCGCTACTTCAAGTAGCGGTTTTATTTACTTAAGTAGAAAAAAAAAATCTCGCGTGCCGTCCTACGTGGATGGTACGCAGGGAATTTTTTTTTTTTTTGGCATATTTTGGGAATTAAAACCCACTTTTGCATTATTCAAGGAAAAAATTCAATTATATATATATATTAAAATATATTTATAAAATCCTTTAAAATTATGGGGGATTACTATCTACCCCCCTTAAAAGAATTTTCGTCCCGAAACTTGACACGAAAACTCACATACTTTCGAAAGTTTGAACTCGTCTTTTTTCAATAGTTTAAAAGAATTGTGCCACTTTTGCACACTTTTGCTAACTTAAAACACTTGTGTTACTTATGAACACATTTCTTATGCGGAGACTACTTCTTTTGCACCAACATGTGCCAATTTTCCCAACATAGGCATACATATGCATAAAAATCTCATACAAATAAACAAAAAGCGCGAAATTTATCGCATTCTACCCCCCTTAAAGAAAACGAGTTACGCCCTCGTAACTCACCCCAAGGAATAGGTCTGGATACTTCTTTCTCATATCATCTTCGGCTTCCCACATTGCCTCTTCAAACTCGTGGTTAGACCAAAGTACTTTCACGATGTGGACATCCTTATTGCGTGTATTACGCGCTTTCCTGTCGAGAATCTTGACAGGTCTTTCCTCATAGGTGAGGCAACTATCCATCTGAACTCGTTCAGGCTCTAGGACATGACGCTCATCAGGGATGTAGCGCTTAAGTTGGGAAATATGGAACACATCATGCATCTTCTCAAACTCCATTGGCAATGCCAATCGATAAGCTACTTTTCCAATGCGCTCTAAAATTTCATATGGGCCTACATACATTGCACTTAACTTGCCCTTTTTCCCAAATCTCATGACGCCCTTAGTGGGTGATACTTTCAAGAACACCTTATCACCTATAGCAAACTCATCCTCGCGTCGTTTCAAATCAGCACAACTTTTGTGCCTATCTTGCGCAGCTTGAATTCTAGCCTTAATCAATCTGACATTCTTGACGGTTTCCTCAATAAACTCTGTCCCCAAGACTATATTTTCACTAAAGTCATTCCAACAAATGGGACTTCTAAAAAATCATAACTATATATTCGAATTTCATAACTATTAAGCAAAAGCTAATTATGAATCAGATTACCATAACTAAGAGCCAAAAATATGTAACTAAATTATTAAAATTCCTTAACTAATTGGAAAATTCTGGTAAATCCACCAAACGTACACCAAAATGAACCAATTTAACCTAAAATCATCAATCAATCCAGTTCCACTTCAAGCTTTAAAATCCTAAAACCTTAATCAATCAAAAATAAATGAACCCACTTCGTCATACACCAAGATAAACCACTTTAACCCAGAATCTTCAAGCAAACCAGTTCCACTTAAGGCTATAAAATCCTAAAACCTCAAACAATCAAAATTTAAAGAACCCACTTCATTATACACCAAAATGAACTATTTTAACCCAAAATCATCAATCAATCCAGTTCGACTTCAAACTACAAATTGCAACTGCTAAATTTTTGCAACGAATTTGATATCACACAACATGCAACACAATTGTAGAAACTACACCACTTCAGTTCAAGCTCCAATAATCAATCTATATAACAAAAATAACCACCAAAACAGAAATAAATGGCCAAATTCAAATCAGCTTACCATTTTGTTGCTGCAGCTGATGATGATGAACACGATGATGATGATGATGATGATGATGGTGAGAAACAATGTTATTTTTCTTCCTGCTCGCGATTTTGTAACAACCGCCATTCAAATTAAAGGGTCGGCGGATAATTGCTCCTGTGGTTGGCGGTGCCATCGAAAGTGGCCTTACTCGCTATGTCGCACATCACCGGTATAGCTTCCCCGCCAACCGACAACCCCTTGGCCACGCCTCCATCTTTTTCCCCCAACTCGGCGATGCGCCTCCATCTCTTTCCCACAGCTCAATGTTGAACTTGGACGGTCACACGTTAAGACTAACATGAGACTGTCTTTTATAAGACCTTGTGTTTTATTTTTAGCTATAATTTTTAACAATTGTTGAATTTTGAAATTCAAAACTGAAAAAGGACATTACAATTTTTTTGGACTGATCTTAGATATGTATTTTTTCTTTTTTCAGGAAGTATAAAAAATTAAAAACTAAAATCATATGCCATAATTCCTTATCCTGCTTTTCAATAGAACACTATTAAGAGGCACACTCAAAGCACTACGATTTCTTACTAAAAAAAATGAGCAACTACATCATTGTATGCATAAGTCTTTTAATAACTTAAAATTACATCCTGTGTTTATATCAAGTTCGTTTTACAAGCATCATACATTTATTCTCAATACAAGTTATAAAGTCCATTTTTAAGATATCAAGTCTGTTTTACAAAATCATAACTTTTACAACGTACGAGTCATAAACCACTTTTAATTATTCTCAAAATAAGATCATAAAATTTAAATCACACATGTTATTAGTTTTGAAATTTAGATAGAATTATTTTCATAGAGTTCTTAAATTCTAAAAACATTAACTATCGTCAATGACATTGATAGTTTTATGTTGAAAATATTTCATATTGCATATTCAAAAGTACTGAACAAATTTTTTCTTTGAATAAGCATATAATCATGAATTAAATCATTGATTTCCTATAGTTGATTACTCATGCTTTAGAAAACTATAGAAAATCAATGATTTAATTCATGATTATATGCTTATTCAAAGAAAAAATTTACTTTTTCAAACTTATATGTATGTTTTAAATTTTTATATTCTCAACTTATATATTATCACTTGTATAGATTAATAGATTAAATATTTCCACCATGATTTTAGGAAAAATAACATAAAATCTTAAATTTCTTAAATCAAAAAATTTCCCGTGCAACTTTCACATGTCGAAAACCTAAATGTAGCATAATCTAAACTATAGGGGTATCCTCTCAACATGATCACATTTGCTGTAGATACATGTTTAACATGTTAAAACGCTACGTGGCAAATCGAGATTAATCTCTGCTATTTTTTCTTTTATTTCTTTTTTACATTTTTCATCCTTCCCTTTTCTTTTCCCTTCGTGCTTTTCAATGAGTTTTGATAGTTTTTGTGGGTAGGGATTGTTATCGAGGGTCGGAAGTAGTTTTTCAATGAGTGGTGATAGTTTTTGTGGGGGAGGGTTTTGTAATATTGTGGTTCGAGGGGGTGGATTGGTTCCGAGGTGTTTTTGGGTTGGGTGGAGTGGTGTTCAGGTTGGTGGTGGTGGGTTTTGGTTTGGGTGAAGTGGTGCTCGGGTTAGTGTGGTGATTTTGGGTTGGGTGGAATAGTGCTCGGGTTGGTGGTAGTGGTTTATCGGGAGGTTGAGTGTTGTCTTTGGCTGGATGGAGTGGTGGTGATTGGAAAATAAGGCAAAGAAAAACTTATATATTTTATTAGTTTGATATGTGGTAGGTTATTGGTGATCATTTTAACTAAGATGCTTCAATAGGTTGATTATGCTATAATAACCTATAATTGGGATTAGTATGAGGAAGAACAACCATAGTTGAAATTAATTGGCGTGAATTTTTCAAATAATTAAGGGACATTCTCATTGATAACCTTGTACTTTTTCGGTACTCCAATGTTAACTCTGTGGTTTTCAAATACCCAAAAATGACCTTGTACTCTTGTTGAATTCCTAAATTAAACGTGACTTTTTCCGTTAAATTTCCGTTATATCTAACCGTTAAGTCAATAAACATACATCGGAATATTTCTCAAATGCAAATTAAGGGGCATCTAATCATTTTTTACAAATTTCGACCTCAAATTTGAACCATAAAGGACTAAAGTGACCCCCAAAACTTTGACCGGGCTATTTCTTTCAGCACACAAAATAATGCACGCAAATAGAGATATTTATACAATGCAAATTACTTCAAAAATATAGTTCTGTCAAGGTTTTGGGGTCACATTAGCCCTTATTAGGTCACATTAGCCCTTATTGGGTCACATTTGAGGTCATAATTTGCAAAAAACGATAAAATGCCCTCAATTTACATTTCGAAAATATTTCGATATGCGTTTAATGATTTAACGGTTAGATATAACGGGATTTTTACGAAAAAGTCACATTTTAAAACTCAACAAGAGTACACGGTCATTTTTTAGAATTCAAAAACATTAGGGTTAACATCGTATATTAGGGCTCATTGGAATGTGTCTATTGACCCCAAAATATTCAAACATAAGGAAGGATATTTTGTGGTGAAACTTGAGTCTAGGGTGGAGAGAGATGCAATTTGTGCGCAGGACCACATCTTTTCTATGGGAAACCAATTATAGTTAAACAGTGGGATCCTAGTTTTAACTTTCACAATGAAGTGTTGAGAATTATTCCCTTATGGGTGAAGCTTCCTAATTTGCCTTTACACTACTGGAGTGGGGATTCACTCAGTAGGATAGGAAGTTTGCTTGGTAAGCCTGTGTATGCTGATGAATGTACATCTAAAGCTCTAAGAGTATCTTTTGCTAGGATCCTCATTGAAATGGATGTAACTCAAAAGCTACCAACTGAGATACAAATAGAAGAGCCAAATGGAGCTACTTTCACTCAGAAAGTTAGTTATGACTGGTTACCACCTTATTGTAAGAAATGTCTAAAGATAGGACATAATTGTGAAGCTGGAGGAAGCAAACCTAAAAACAATCCTAAGCCACTGCAGAAGTGGGTGCCTAAGATTCAAGCAGTGGCTGAGAAAGGGGTAGCTACAGAACAAGAAGCTCCTATTGGTGATCCTACAATACTAGTAGATCCTAGTGTTCCCCAAGAGAATGCTGGTGATCCTAGTATTGTAGTAGATCTAAGTAGTGAGAAAACACCTGTATCCTCCCCTATTATACATCAGTCCAGGGATGAAACACAAGAAGAAGAAGGAGCTTGGAAGGTTGTAACAAGGAAAACCAAAGACAAGGGGAAACAAGCAGCATTTCAATCTAGTAGGGCTGTCTATTTCTCTCATGGTGGTCATAGCTCAGGAGTTCCTGGGGGTGCTAAGGGACCTAGCCCTTATCTGTCTTAATGATTCTCATAACATGGAATGTGAGAGGGCTTAATGACCCTCTCAAACAAAAAGAAGTTAAAAACTTCTTAAATAAGAATCATATTAGCTGTATTGCTTTGTTTGAGACAAGAGTGAGGAGAAATAATGTGGTTAAAATCAGGAAAAGGTTTGGGATTGATTGGCAATGGGAGGATAACAATGATTTTTCTCCTAGAGGTAGAATTTGGTTTGGATGGAGACCAGGAGAAGTTCAAGTTCAGGTTATTTCTAAATCTGAACAAGTAATAGTTATGAAAGTTGAGAATTTGATTGGAAGTGTGAAATTTCATATTGCTGCTGTATATGGGTTACACACTGTCCAGGATAGGAAAGAGCTTTGGAGAGAGTTGTTAAGTCAAACTGTTGTTTGTCAGGATCCTCTTATTCTTATAGGAGACTACAATGTTGTCACTCATACCAGGGATAGAATCAATGGAGCACAAATAACAGATCATGAAACTCATGATTTTAATGAGTTTATCATGAGAGGGCAAGTAATGGAAGCACCTAGTAATGGCTTATTCTATTCTTGGACAAACAAAAGTATTGGTGATGATAGAGTGTCAAGCAGAATAGATAAGGCTTTTGTGAATGAGGAGTGGATCTGTAAATATCCTGATGTACAAGTGCAATACCTCCCTAGTGGGATATCTGATCATTCCCCTTTGATGCTTGAGTTTGGAGGCAGGGGAAGTGAAGGAGGCAGACCATTTAAATTTCATAATATACTAGCAGAGCATGAGTCTTTTTTGGATCTTGTTAAAGAGGCTTGGCAATCTATCTCAGGGAGTTACTATCTTCAGACAGCTTGGAAGAGACTGAAGGCAGTTAAGGAGGCAATGAAGGGGCTTCATAATAGAGCTTATTCTAATGCTAAGCAGAAAGTGGAAGAGTATAGGAAAAGACTTATTTGCATTCAAGCTCACAGTGATTTACAGCAAAATGTTCAGCTCCAGCTGGAAGAAAGGGAGCTGTATCATCAGTATAGGCACTGGAGCAAGGTTGATGATAGTATTCTCAAGCAAAAGTCCAGAATTGACTGGATAACTCATGGTGACACTAATTCTAAGCTTTTCTTTACTGCTGCAAAAGTAAGGAAGGCAAGGAATAATATCAGTGTCCTCTATACTGATCAGGGTGTACTATTATCTAAATCTGAGGAGATTCAAGAAGAGATAGTGGGTTTTTACAGAAACCTCCTTGGAACTGCTGCTCCTACAATTCAAGCTGTTGATTTGGAAACTGTGAGAGCCGGCTCAAGCTTAAGCTTAGAGGCAAGGAGTAGGCTAATGGCTCCTATAACTAAACAAGAGATTGATGCAGCCTTGAACAACATCAAAGATTCCAAAGCCCCTGGAATTGATGGTTTCAACTCTTTCATTTTTAAGAAAAGTTGGAATATTATCAAGGAAGATATGTATAGAGCAGTTGCTGAATTTTTTGCAAAGGAAAGAATGCATAAGCCTATCAATGCTACAATTATCACTTTGATCCCCAAAACTGAAAATGCTACAAAGGCTAAGGACTTTAGGCCTATAGCTTGTTGTACTGTAATGTATAAAATAATCTCTAAGATTATTACAAAGAGATTGCAAGATGTCATTGGCGAAGTTGTTGACACCTCTCAATCAGGATTCATGCCTGATAGACACATTTCTGAAAACATCTTGTTAGCCACTGAACTTATAAGAGGCTACAGCAGAAGAAGTGTTTCACCTAGGTGTTGCCTGAAAGTGGATATTAAAAAGGCCTATGACTCAGTTGAGTGGTCCTTTTTATATACCATGTTGACTGAATTGGGGTTTCCAAGCACCTTTGTTAATTGGATCATGGCCTGTGTTAACACAGTGAGTTACTCTATATTGATTAATAGTAAGCCTTCTCCTCCTTTCAGTGCTAAGAAGGGGCTGAGGCAAGGGGATCCCTTGTCCCCCTACTTGTTTGCTCTAAGCATAGAGTACTTAAGTAGGTGTCTGGGAGAGCTAAGACACAATCCTGATTTTAATTTCCATCCTAAATGTGAAAGAGTTCATCTGACACATTTGATGTTTGCTGATGATCTTCTACTTTTCTGTAGAGCAGATCACAGCTCTGTTTCAAAGATTTGTAGTGCAATTGCAAAGTTTTCTTCAACTTCAGGCCTGCACATCAGTCCTGAAAAAAGTAACATCTACATAGCTGGAGTAAACAATGATGAAGCTGCTGGTTTAATTGAAGTGAGCAATATGCAATTAGGTACTTTACCTTTCAAGTACCTGGGGATTACATTGAGTTCAAAAAAGCTCACCTACTCTCAGTGCAAGCCTCTTGTTGAAAGAATCACTAATAGAGCTCAAGGGTGGATTGCTAAACTCCTATCCTATGCTGGGCGCCTTCAATTGGTTAGGAGTATCCTAAGTAGTATGCAAAACTACTGGGGGCATATATTTCCTTTACCAAAGAAAGTAATTAAGGAAGTGGAAGGAATTTGCAGAAGATTCTTATGGACTGGTAATGTTATAGAGTCTAAGAAAGCTCCTATAGCCTGGAGTAAATTTTATGATCCTAAATCCTGTGGTGGTTGGAATCTTGTTAATATGAATCTATGGAATAAGGCTGCTATGCTCAAGCTTTTGTGGGCTATTGCTTATAAATCTGATAGATTGTGGGTGAAATGGGTACATGAGTAATATATTAAAAGATTCACCTACAATACAGTGAGTATTACTGCTAATACTTCCTGGCTTCTTAGGAAAATTATGGATATCAGAGAGATTTTACAACTGTTGGGAGGCTGGAATGAGGTTAGTAAAGCTGGCAAATTCAGTATTAAGCAATCTTATAAGCTTCTTCAAGGTGCCCAGCAACATGTGCCTTGGAAAAGGCTAATCTGTAACAACCATGCTTCACCAAAGAGCAAGTTTATTGTCTGGTTAGCTATCCAAAATAGATTAGCCACCACTGACAGACTTCTTAAATGGAATGTGTCTTGCAGAGCTACTTGTAGTTTATGTGATAGAGAGGATGAAAGTGTTCAACACTTATTCTTTGTGTGTGCTTATGCTGCTAGTATCTGGAGAAGGGTGTGTCAGATCATCTGTGTCACAAGTTCAGGCAATACCTATGATCAGGAAAGTGCCATAGCTATAGCTAAAGCTAGAGGAAGCACTAGACAGGCAAGGATCTATACAATGTGTTTCAGTGAAACCATTTATGCTGTGTGGAGTCAAAGAAACAACAAAATTTTCAACGGCAAGTGCTTAGATTGTAGTCAGGTGGTTAAAGATATTATCTTCAGAGTTGCTTGCTTATGTAAATAAGATGATAGACATTTGTTAGTCTATTAAAATTCTAGTTACATTTATTTGTAGCTTGGTGTGCTTGGGCTGTTTCCTCAGGTAGATCCTGTTCTACTGAGCTCAGCTCAATGTGTATGGTTGTAACTTCACCATATTTTTTTTGGTAGTCAACAACAATTTTGAATTGCCAAAAAAAAAAATTAGGGTTACCATTGGGAAACCGAAAAACTACAACGTTACCAATGGAAATTTCCCTATATTTAATATGTATATGGAGTTTCACATAACATTAACAATACTCTTTCCATTTAATAATAGTTTGAATACTTTTTATTTTGGTGTGTCCAAATTAGTTTGAACTCTTCTATTTTGTCATGATCCCACTTTAATTATATCTCAAAAGTAAAAAGTACATGGGTCCGTTACTCTATCTCTGTTAATGAAGATATTCAATTTTCTCCCTCTTCTAATTGACAAAAACTGACGTAGCATACTAACTTATATCACATCTACATTTTTTAACTCCCTTTGAGCTCCATTATCTAATATAGTACCTGTCATTTTGGTTGGATCAAATTTTAAATTTTTTGACCATATATATTGATTAATATATAGTACAAAAAAAAGCATACTCATGTAAGATCTTGTTAGATTCCGTTCAATGTGTAGTTTCATAATATTAAATTTTATATTATTTGTTAGCAATAAATTGAAGATATCGAATGTCATATGTCCATTTTAGAGACCACGTAAAAAGAGAAATAACCACTATATTATCGGAAAAAAGGGAGTATAAGAAAACATTAGATAATCACAACAATTTATCTTTTTATAGTACGTGTCCAACAAAATGTTAAGACTATTTTGAGATTGGAAGAAGTAATATATTTTTTTAATCTTCTTTAAGTTAAAAATTCTAAAAAATTAATTTCATAAAAGTAAACCTCAAAATGAATTTGATAAGATCTCATTTCTTACATAGTATAATTGTTTTATTGGTTAAAATATAAATCACTAAATTCAGCACAAGCTTTTTAAGTATCTTTTAATTTTGACTATAATGTCAAACCACTAATTAAAAAAGTAGTAGTATTTGGTAAGTTAGTGGTGTAAGTAGTGTTTTAGGTATGTTTGTGAAAAGTTACAATCTGGTATCTTTTGGGATAGCTTTTAGTGGTACATAAATTATACATTAAAGTTTTGTTTGACTTTTAATTAACTAATTGTAAATAGGTACTTTAACAGCTTCTTTTACATAACATCAATATCATATGCCGCTACTTGAACAGCTAGCAGCTACACATGAACCACTAACAGCTACCAGCACAACTAACAGATACACTAACAGCTAAAAGCTACTACCACAGTTATTGTTGTTGAACATGTCCTAAGTAGGGATGACAATTGAGCAGGATAGGTGCGGAGAATGGTACATCTACAACCCATTGTGGGTATGAATTTGATTCCCATCTTCGCACTATATCCGCCAAACCTATACCCATCCACACCCCATTTGGACAAGAATGAAACAAGTTTTCTGCTAAACCCGCCCCAATGCCATCCCTAAATTCGTGAGCTTGTCTTGGCAACCAACCGTTTGAGTCTCTTAGGGGACTCAAACGGGGGTAATTTGGTCATTTTATGCGTTGGAAGATTTTACGCGCGTGTGGCTGACATTTGCTTGTACCAATGCTAGGTTATAATGGTACCATTCTCCGAAAATATTGATACCTTGGTACCAGTCCTGATAACAATTTGATACCAATGTCAGGTTATAATGGTACCATTGTGTTTTATTTTGAGTGCTTGAGTCTTTTTTGGACTCAAACCGTTGGTTACCAAGCCTTTCTCCTAAATTCGTAACTCCAAACATCATGATTAATATAGCGGAGTAAGCAGTAACTACTCCCAGTAAACGACAATAATTTTACTTTTGCCTGATTCTCTCTCCTCATTAATCCCCTAATAAAAGCTACCCAAACAACACATAGAAACGGTGTTTGTACATTTCTGCATTGCATTTGCATGCCTTTCTCTCTCCTACCTCTTCGGCTCTTCTCTCTCAACACCACCATCTTCAACCTTCAAATAACTAACACACCAAAACATAAATAAAGTATGGCAGTTGATGAATCAAGACAACATCATCTCAATTTCTTCACAGATTTCAACCTCACCAACCCCAACACCACAAACAATATATCAGCCATTACGACGTCGTTGAACAACGATTCTCTCCATTTCCCATTCTACAACCTCAACGACGTCATTTTCCATCAACTTTCCGGCACCGGAAAAATTTCTCCGGCGGTTAAAGACGACAGCGGCGTAACGTTTAACAACAGTTTCGCTCCTCCTCCGACAACGACGAATTCTAGAAAGCGTCAAAGAGAGCAAATCTCCTGTGTTGCGCCTACTTTGCTTACTATGAACTCGGTTGTCAATAACGGTGTTGTTAATCGAGATAAAGATTCCGATATATTTTCTTTCCTTGGCGAAGATCTTTCGCTTCTAATCATGCAACAACAGTTAGAAATCGATCGATTAATCTCTCAACATGTATGTATTTAATTCAAGTATTTTCATCATCAATTTTACAATTAATCTAGTTTTTATCATGTTAATCTTCGATTAATTCTTTTTTAATGTGATTCGGTTTCTGATTGGTTGAATTGATTGATTGATTTAGATGGAGAAGATGAGAATGGGAGTAGAAGAGAGGAAGAAGCAGCAAGTACGGAGAATAATGGCGTCAATTGAAGAATCATTAGGAGGAAGATTGAGAGATAAAGAAGAAGAAATCGATAAAATCGGGAAAATCAATTGGACATTAGAAGAAAGAGTGAAATCACTTTGTTTAGAGAATCAGATTTGGAGAGATTTGGCACAATCTAACGAAGCAACAGCAAACGCACTACGAACAAACCTCGAGCAAGTTCTTCAACAGGTGAAAAACAATAATAATATTGTTGATTATCATCATAATCATGATTTAACAGACGACGCCGTTTCATGCTGTGGAAGTAACGGTTGCGGTGACGATGAGAGAGAAAATGAGAAAGATGATGAGCAGCAACAATGGCGGAAAAAGAGGAGGTTGTTGTGCGAACAAGATGAAAACGACAATAAAAAAGGATGGATTTACCGCGGTAAAACTAAAGGGAAGATTTGTAGGGAGTGTGGAGAAGGTGAAAGTAGTGTTTTACTTTTACCGTGTAGGCATCTCTGCCTATGTAGTTCGTGTGGGTCCATGGTAAATATTTGCCCCATCTGTAACGCTGTCAAGAATGCCAGTGTTCATGTTAACTTGTCGTCATGAATGAACAAGGTAGGAAAACAGAAAAAAGATTAATTAGAAATAAGTACATATGTAAATTAACTACATTTCTAGTTCTTTCAATTTTTTTTGGTTATTTTTTTTTAAGATCTTTTTTATACAATTGTTTTTTAATTGATAGTAGTAGACTAGTAGTATCTGCCTATCAGATTTTGATTTAGATTATAGAACAATATTATTTGTTGCCTTTTATTTCTGATTTACTTTCTGGATTCGGCATTATTATGTATTTATTATAATGCCATGAGATGTGGCGCATACAATATTCAAAATAAAAATAAAAAATGTGGCGCATAGATTGAATAAGTTGTTTCATAAGCCATGCACGATATCTATACAAATATATTAAAAAACGTGCATATATAATAAAAAAATTTAGAAATTGCATAGTATAGGAATTTGATCCTGAAACCTCAAGTACATATATTCAAGTCGTAACCACTAGACCAGGGTTACCTAATTCGCGGATCGCCTTGGATCGCGGAACGGGAACGGGAACGCGATTCGCTAGTGGAAAGAATTTGGATCGCAATGGGGAATTTTTTCGGAACGGATTTTAGGAACATAATTCGATGGAACATAATACGCACTAATTATATGATAAAAATTAAAATCACAATATATATATATATATATATATATATATATATATATATATATATTATATATATATATATATAATTTGATTTAGTAAAAAGAAAGAGAAAAGAGAGAGAAAAGAAAAAAAAACATAATTCAGAGAAAGACGTACAAAAGTAGTGCAAAGAATACAAGTCATACAACTTCATATTTTTTTTTAAAAATAATCTGTTGGACAGCTGTAAGCCTGTACTTTCACTTTCACGTATCATTTAAAGTTTTTAACCCTTCCCCTTCCCCTTCCCCACGTTCAAAACAAAAACGTAAACCAGAGTACAGTACCATTTACCAAAAGATGAAGATGAGAGAGAAGAAAAAGCTGAGTTGCTTCGAAATGTTGAATTGCGAAGGAGAATAAAACGACCACCGAGAAGACCGGTGACCGGCGGGCAAAGAGGCGGCGACGCGATGAAGAATCCCAGAACTTCGCACTTTTCGCAGGTGAGTAAAGAGAGAATTTGGGATTTTCGAAATTGAAACCTAGAATGTATTGTGTATTTGGGTTGCTTCAAAAACACTTCAATCCACTCGATTTCAAATTCCTATCAAAAGCCCCATAATTACAGCACAAAATTTGTTATATTTCCCCTTTAATTAACAAAATTAGGGTTTATTCATACCCTAAATTTCAAAATCTCTACCCACCATTTGGAATGCCAGTTTTGTCGATCTAAGTCGCGTTCCCCACCGATTTGGTGTGCAAACGAATCGCGTTTCGGAACGGACGAATCGAAACATGATTCGTGGGGGGTAGGGGTGAATTAGGTAACCCTGCACTAGACTAACTTGTATTTAGTGTTATTATTATAAAGTATTATATTAATAAATGATTTTTTTCCTTACCCGAGAACAACCCGGGCCTAATAACTAGTTTAATGTTAAAACTAATATTTGAGCCTGGGCGTCCTCGAGTTGCCAGGTTGGTATTGTATTTCCGATTTGATATCATTTTTAGCCATTCCCACTAAACTATATCAAGGACTCAACATTTAAAAGATACAAATATAATAATGTAGACACTTAAAGCAACAAGAGGTCGAAGGTTCCAAAAAAAAATAGCAAGAGGTCACCGGTTCAAATCTTATTGCAAGCTAAAAGTAAGTTTTAAGATAAATATATAATTATATGATTTCTATTTATCATATCGTATGGAGATACTTATAATTAAAATATTAATCTAGTCATATTTGTTATTTCACTTATTTAAGCAAAATCGGTAGGCCAATGAGGGTGGGGGGTTGGAGTGGGTCATAAGAACACCATTATTGATGATTGAAAAATAAAATTATTTCACTCTCTTTCTAATTTTTTCCCTCTAAAAAAGTACATCTTAAAATCTTTTCCCACTTTCTCCTTAACAATGAACCCAAAAAAAATCCTCCGAACTACTTTTGTCTACCCAACTAGTTTTTTTAACCCAACCAAACTATTTTTTCTCTCTCATCATCCACCACAATTATACAATATTTTGATTACTTCCTCCGTTCTGTTTTAAATGAAACATTGGGTGAAATGACACTATTCATTGATCAATTTTGACTCCAATTTATCGCTATTATATAAAGAAAAACATAGTCAAGTGGGATCTTGTTAGATTCGTCTCGATGCATAATATCAAATTATAACTTTTTTATATTTTTTACGCATACACAACTAAAGATATTAACGACTAAAGAAGCGCATTGGGTTGCGTGAAAAAGCAAACGTTTCATTTAAAATGGAACGGAGGAAGTATTACTTTTTTAATAATATGAAATATTCATTACTAATTGATAAAAAAAATTAATTAAATACATAATTAGTGTTTTTAGCATTAACTAAATTAACTGCACAAAATATTGTTTATTTTTTTGGAGTGTAAAAATGGAAGATATTTTATATTCCCTCTGTTTTTTTTATCATTCTCACTTCATTTGCACATCTCCCAATGCACTTCTTTGAACTTAAATATCTTTCATTATATATTAGTAAAAATTATAACGATTGAATATTAATAATGTACTAATTGAGACGAATCAAACAAGACCCCACATGACAATATTTTTTCTTATAAATTGAAAAAAATTGAGAAGATTCTCTCCAAGTATGAATAGCGCCAAGATTCCAAGTGAGAAAGATAAAAAAACAGAGGGAGTATAAAATAAGCAAAATTACAGAAAATTAGTAAATAGCTAGAAAAAAATATTACAAAATATTACAAAATGAGTCTCTTGTTGTAGATCTCGAAAAAAAAGAGCCATTGGTAATTTTTTTGATTTATTCGACTTTGTATTTTTTAAGATATTGCATTGTTAATATTTGTAAATCTGACACAAAATTCATTTTTTTTGCTTTTCTTCCAGTCAAAATGCAGCGTTTTGGCTAACCTCCAACCAAAACACTATGTTTTAACTGGAAGAAAAGTAAAAAGAAAATTCAAAGATCAGGCGGTGGGTCCCACTGCCACGCCTGATCATAGTTTCGCTCGTCCCGTACCAATTTTTTTCCAATCACCACATGATTTTTATTTCAATCATCATTAATTGATCTTATTTTTTCAATCATCATTAAGGGTGCTCTAAGGTCATTGTAATAGAGTGTGTATCGAGCACATATTTTCTGTCGAAAGATACCATACTTGGCCACAATTATGCCTTTTCTTTTCCGTTAACTGAATTCTAACGATATATATTAAACTAGTTTTGATGCCCGTACGTTGCACAGGTTATTAGTTATTTTATTTTTGTGTGTACTAGTGTGTATGTTTCTTACTTTATGTACAAACCTGATCATATAATTGTTTCAACTCACATTTAGGAGACCAGAAAAGAAATTCAATTTCTTATTAAATTATATTGGACGCATTGACTTACCTAAATTGTTGATTGTTAAATAATATTGGACGCTTTACTTGTTTCATTATGTATGTATATTTTAAGTATTATGCAAAATTCTATCAATTTTTTCCTGAATATATTATGTATGTATATTAAACTTGTCTATTTGATGTAGGATGATTATAATAAGAAAATGGATGAGTATAGAGAGAAGGGAGTCAATAAAGATTCCAATGAAGTATACTTTGAGACAGTGGGTGGGAGGAAAAAAAGGATTGATTCCTGGCTTAGGTACAAGTGGTGATCTTCTTTACAAAAAATCATTAACCCGCACTAGTAACTCTTCTAGTGTCTACACGCCTTCTATGCTTCCTCAGCTTTCAACTACTGTGAAGCAATATCAGCAACAACTAGCGGATCAAATAGCTGAATTTCAGAGGCAAAAAAATGAGTGGGAGACATATCGTCTCCAAACGGAAAAGGAAAAGGAAGAGGCAAAGAAATACAAACCCCGGTTTAGCTAAAAGAAAGACTAATGTTTTTAGAGCGAGAAGGTAGAGAAACATAGAGCGGCTGCCACCATTGATTTGAATATTTTGTCTAGCTATTAATAGATCTTCAAACAAGGTTACTGAAGGTAATCTTCTTTACGAATGTCACTTACTTGCTTGGCAAGGTTACACTTACATCCGCCACAAGTACACCGTGGCACTCGAGAATATTGCACTACCTCCTTCCAGACCTTCGACAACCTTACAGGATACTCCGTGGCGGTTTCGGACACTCCCGGCTTGCAGTCACTCAAAGCCTGTTTGAGTTGACAAACCCTAGTACCACTCACAACACAATATCGCTTCTTCAAGTGAGTCCACAACTCATTGGCTACATCAAAGTATTCAATTGTGGACCCCAAGTTCTCCTCAACAGTATAAGTAATCCACGAGACCACCATGGAATTCACAGCTAGCCAAAGCTTCTTCTTGTTTGCGTATGTCGATGGCTCCTCAATCGTACCATCTACAAAGCCAAATTTGAATTTGAAATCATCGAACATTTCACAGCCTTAGCCCACTCATCATAATTTGATGTTCCATGGAGTTTGACTTGAGTAATCACCGCTCCGGGTCCATCACTCGAACTGAGGTGGTAGTCAAGATCAACAGGTTCTACCTTTGTTGGTGTATCATCTCCATCTTTGCCCATGCTGGAAGAATGGACAATGATAATCTCACGTCTCTGTGGGTGGGAATGACAATTCCCTTGATTTCTCTGTTCTCAAATATAGCGGAAAAAATAGGGTTTTTAACCTGAGCTCTTGATACCATGACAAATGCGGCTCAAACTCTGCTCTTCTCATTCATCTTCACCATATATATATATATATATATATATATATATATATATATATATATATATATATATATATATATACATCCTATTATGACTTAAATACCCAAATAAGAAATGGGTTTTGCTATTTGACGTCCAAATTTTTCCTACTAACGCCCTAAATACAGTATTTTTATACTATATATTTATACCTTCATTTTTTTCTCTCTTCCTTCCTTCCCTTCCCCCTTTCCCTTCACCGCCATTGGAGCCGCCACCACCAATACTGCCGCTACCGACACCGTCGCCACCAACACTACACCAACACCGCCGCCACCACCACCAGTTCATTGAAGATTCATATAATACAGCTTCATTTTCTTTCTCCCCTTCACTCACTTCCCATTCCCTTCTTCCACACCACCACTGGCGCCGCCACACGACCACCGGCACACCAAAACTTGTGTCTCCGCCGTCGTACCACCACCACCACCACGCATTACTACCATCATCACAACCCCATAATGCTAGACCACTGCCGAGGAGACTGATTCTTTAAAAAAAAAATTATAGACCGGTGGAGGCATCCATGGTGAACGCCTTTCTTTGAAAAAAAATTTTAAAAAAATATGGAGAGGCGTCTGCCATGGACGGCCCCACCAACGGTGGAGGCGGCCATGGCTAGCGCCTCATCTTGTGGTGGAGCGCCTGCCATAGACGCCTCCACCGGTGGTGTGGCATCCATGGTGACGTGGACGCCTCTTTATTTTTTGAATTTTAATTTATTTATTTTTTTGAAGAAAATAGAGAGAAGATGAGGGAGAAGAAGGGTGAGATGAACATCTAATTCAGAAGAGAAATCTTGGCAGAATAGTATTTGCAAAATGGTAATCAAAACAACAAAGATGTTCTAATTTTTTATCATTATTCTATGGTGCCACAATTTCAAGCAACTTCATCGATTTGGAAGAAATACATATCTTACATGTTCTGTGGAAATACTTGCAAGTTCTTTCAAGTTGTCCTGTATATGGTGATACTTTAATTAGTTGGCAGCGGTGGTGTGCCCAAAAATAGGTGGCGGTGGCTCAAGTGGTGCAATTCATGGTGGTGGTGGGAGAAGAAGGGAAGGGGAAGTTAGGGAAAGGGGAGAAAGAGGATGTACAAATATAGTATAAAAATACGTATTTATAGCATTAATAGGAAATTTTAGGCTTCATTTAGCAACCCAAGAAATATAACATAAATAGAACTCTACAGATATTATATCATAACAGTAGTCGAGAAGATACTAGCTCGTATAAGACTTGCAAAACCAGGCAACATCAGTAGTACCCACTACCCACGTTAATAGGTGAAAATAATTCCAGGCAACTACTAGCTAGTTTCTTTCCTATCTTCTGGTCGAGGTAACTTAAATTCTAATCTCAACTTGTATCTTGTAGTGTTCCTAAACCCTTAAAATTGGGTAATTCTTATTCCGATTTTTTCACCAGGTACCCCTGTGGTTTTTCAAAATTCATGGGCACCCCTAATTTTAAAAAAATGCACCAGGTACCTTTACTGTTTCAATAAAATGCACCAAATACCCTTAATGACTAACAGCGAAGTTTTTGTTAGTCATTAGGGTTAATTAACCCTTCTAACCCCACTAACCCAGATTAAACCCTCTAAACCTAACCCTAACCCTAACCCTAACCCCTAATCTAACACTCACCCCCACCCTAAACCCTACCACCACAGCCCCGTCTACCCTTCCCCCACCCCCGCAGTCGCCCTGCCCTCCCCCCGCAGCCGCCCTCCCCTCACCCCACCCTCCCACCACCCCCGTAGCCGCAACTCCCCCCTCCCGTAGCTCCCCCACCCCCTGTCGAATCGCCACCCCCATCGAACTGGGCTACAAAAGCATGAACGAAAAAGATGAACGTCATTATGAATTACAACCACAAACCCAGAAAATTCAGCACCATGGTGATGAATGATAGGAACCCCCCAATTACCAAAGAGAATCTACAATTTCCCCCACTTCCTTGAAAATTGACTGACCACAACACCAAAAAGCAGAGGTATAAGTACAGGGGTTTGTTGCCTCCCATACACGTGTTGCACCTTCAGCACCGATGAATTCGTGGATCCCGACCAACACCCAGCACCTGGCGATGACGCGACTACGGGATGAGGAGGGGGATTCGACAGCGGGTCGGGGAGGGGGGGGGGGAATTCAACAGGGTGGGTGGAGCCGCGGGAGGGTGGGGAGGGGGAAGCTGCGAGTACGGGGGTGGTGGGAGGGTGGGGTGAGAGGAGGATGGTTGCGGGGTGGTGTAACAGCCCGAATTCTCCCGACCAGCTTACAAAGGATTAAGCACAGCAAAAGAGACTCTAGTCGAGATAACCCGAACTATTACCATCACACTCACCGAACTACATCGGAGAATGTGGGACTCAATTCTCAACTCTATTCAAATAAATTAACTATTATTAACTATGCTCTGATTCTCAGACTCTATTCTCATGAATTTTTATAGAAAATCCGGCAGAGTTTCCTTTGAAAATAGGACAACGCTAAAGCGAGAAATAATATGAACCTGTTGCAATTTCAATTTATAAAATATTTCCAAATCCCAAAGCTCAACAACCTCAACGCTTTCGCGGAGCAACAACCAACAGAGAATCAGAAGCACTAACTAGCGACTCTTAAATGTATAAATAAATTATAGAAAATAAACGATTTAACTATTACAAGTGGAGCGTCCTCACTTCAATAACAAATATAATACTGCACCATCTCGTATCCGCTTCAACTTGCAAAAGAATAACTCACGGCTTCAACCTGAAACATATAAAATACTGCCACCCACCAAGTGACAGGCCACAGAAATGACAAAAACAATACACACATCAGCAAAGCTGAGTACTAACCCATAAATAAGAGTAACACATGCTTTGGTGGCTTTTACTTAAAACAACTCAACAGTCAACATAATCACATTGTCATAGCATGCATCACATCAACTCATGTTGACAACATAAACATCTTTATCTGATTGTTCCTTTTCTACTACATCGTCAATCACATAACCGCAAACCCAACAACATGACTTGAAACAATCTTGTAATTGATACATATCTTATATAGAAACTAATTAGTTAACCTTTCAACATATCACGATCCCTTATAAGGAATCTGGGTTTACCAACTTTGATATAAGCAATATACTTTACTTCCTTTAATCGATTTCTTATCAGAAATCCAAACTTATGTTTTCATACGCTATCAATCATTCCCTTATACTGTCGTACACAAACCTTTATGAGGCAACAAATAACATAATAACTTCCCTATCATAACGATTCCTTATCGGGAATTCAATAACGAGATACGATTCCTTATCAGGAATCCACATAACAAGATATGATTCCTTATCAGGAATCTAACGTTGGTATCACTTACCATGATTTGCCTCCTTATCAGGAAACCAATATCGATATTCATATTCATATACTGAATAAACATTCACTACTTACCTGATATGATTCCTTATTGGGAATCCAATATCGAACCAACTTACCACGATACGATTCCTTATCGGGAATCCATTATCGATATAACTTTCATACTCTGAGATAACATACCTTTTAACCAGGGGGAAAGAGAACGCGGTGGAGGAGACAAAGCTTACACTCCGACAGTGGGGGTCGTCACCCAACCATTCACTTTACTTTTGGCCAATAACCGCGACTAGTCCGGAGTATATTTTTCCGCTGATTTCATCAGCCATCCACAGGTTTCACATTACCTGATATATCCCCGATTATCGCCCCACAGAGTAATGGGCAGGTTTCCCTATGGGGCCCCCAAGGTTCACAGTCCATGGGGCACTGTTCATGTCACCTCATCTGTCGACTCAGACGAGGCTACTTTCCTCTTTCAGATTCCTTTAATTGATTATCGTTCATAACTCAATCGTCATTCTTAGAACTATTTCATAGTTATAGTAATCCTTGACAATCCTTGAACAACAAGCAAGGCTTTCTCTTAGAGAGTTATAATCACTTAAGTTTTCGAGGCCAATATAGTTATGCATTTCGATTCAACTCAATTACAATTACAAAACATACTTACCACACAAGTAACCAATCATATTCTGTAAAATACTAACCATAGTGACAATAGGTCTCTCAGCTAGAATTAAGTAGCGAGAGTTACTAACCCGATTCCACACATCACATACTTTCGCATATAGATAGTTCATACTACTTCTCTGTTCACTTCACTGATATCTATGTAGATTCATCTCAATAATGATAATAATTGTTATCAAACACCATCGATAATTACAATAAGTCTCTCTCTTAGAATTAACTAAGGAGAGTTAGCGTAGATTCCACAACTCGAGATTCATGAAACAAAGGTCGATTAGACCTAATCAATCATGGGCCATGTTATCTCGTAAGTTCGATTCCAATACCATTATAAATGTCAACAATTAATGGATCATATTCTTACTTAGCATAGCGAGTCAAGCTCCCTTCTAATTAGAAGCCATTTAATTATGTAACTCAAACTACTTTAAAGTAATGCACAAACTTGCACTTACTTAAGTAATCTCATAAACCAACTTAGTCCTCCGAATTCTAATCAATCAACATCACTTTATTATATTATTCTATTTATAGCTATCCAACTAAAATACTTTATCATACACATCTTCACCGATCTACTCCATAGTTAAGTAATCTAACTTTCATACTCTTCATATTATTATAGTAATTAGTTAATCCTTTCTTTGACTTCATGTGAGGTTATTAATGAGGTTGACCCATTTAAACAGTCTACTCAAACTATTCTTCCCCATAGTTCATTGATAACTCTAATCAGATTTTCATATAACTAATCTTTTATTTATAGAATTACACCCAACCAATTCTAAAACATCATTCTAGTATAAGTAGAACACTTATCACAAACTTACCACATCAATCAACTTATTAATATAGTATATACTTTAACAAAATGATAACGTACAATTAGAATTCTAATTATACATTAGGTATGCCACCTTCCACAATTCAGTGAACTTCCATCAACAACGTAGAAGCAACTTTCATGTATCGTATAAACAAAATCAATAACATAATTTCATTACTATATCAATCTGGTACTCAAGTCGCCTTTAAACGCTAATAAAGACTATTTAAGCCAAAACCAGAACTTCTATATCATAATTAACAATGAACTCGAACAACGTACTATTCTAATTGATATCATGAATATTATTTAAGGATTAACAACTTTCTATTATCATTAGAACCAAGCAATATAGATTAACTCTTGATAGCTCACAACATTCCAATTCTTTAACCATTAACAAGTATTTCTCATCTAGTTCATTATATAAAACTAACTCAATAAACCACTTTTCTTAAATAAAGAAATCATCCCTCATGAATAATCTAATTACAACTCATTGATTAGCAGACAACTAAACTGACATGTTCACCCTTATGCTAATAACCTTCTAAGAACAATCATGGCTCTTCAAATAACTCTTCGCTTCATAACTCAATTCATGATTTCACTTTAATACTATTAAGTAATATCAATTATCCTTTCTCACTAATTAACGAATCAAATAAACCAATCCAAGTAATATCAGTAATCATATCTTGTCACTCTTACTGTAAACGATCCTACGAATTTAAATTACAAACTCTAGTAAAATAAACAATTCAATAGATTACTTACTATCCAACGTGGCGAGAGTAAAACTTCAGTCACTCAAACAGTCAAACTAAACCAACCCTTCTAAGTAAACTGATTTAGGAACTTATAATTACAAATCCTCTCAGAAATCAACATTACACCAATTTAATTTATTACTTAAGTAAAAGAGCTTCCTCAATCTCAATTTACCACCAACAATTCACGAAAAGACATTAGAACCCCATTTATGAAATCAACTAGCACAAACACAAATCAATTTTGATATATTGATTCATAACCAATTCACAATAATTCATCATCATATCAACAATAATTCAATATTATCAACTACATCAAACATCAACAACTCATAATCAATTCACTAATCTTCAATTAGAATTAAAAAAAAAAAACAGAATTAGTATCGAAGAAAGGAGAACACGGTGTAGTACCTTTGGTACTTCGCCGACCACCGACACGCCGCTACCACTGTAGGTGGCAGCACCAACAAATCGACGCGGCAGGGAGATAACACAACTGCAGCAACAAACAATGAAAGGAGAGGGAAACACGAGCAGGGCCCCTTTCACAGTCGCACCACCAACGAGGGTTGTGCGACCAACCTCCGGCAATCAATAGCAACAGTCGCGACATCACCGACCAACCGCGAGCAAGCAAAGCACTGGCAAACCGACACACCGACAACCAAGAGGAGGGAGAAAACTGCAAGCAGAGGAAATAGAGAAGGGAGAAGTGTCGCGGGATCTCCGGCAACCTCAGAAAACGCCGGCGAAGGCGCGTTGCAGAAGAGCGTGAGAGAAACGGTGGGTTTGACGGGGAGGAGAGAGAGAAACGATTTTGGGGTTTTCGGGATTTTCACGTTGGGGTTTATGTTTCTGAGTTTCTCCAACCGTAAGAAAAAGATTGTTAGTTTTACTTGACTTTCCAAACCGACAAAGGGACGAAAAAGAAAACAAGGATAAAAACCGACTTTGGTTTTATAATTGGTCAAACACTACTCAATTAATTGCATAAGACCCAAAATGTAAACTAATAATAATAAATAATAACCTCATAAAATTAAACAAATAAATATATTACAACACGACAAAATAATTCATACTCCAACTCAAATAAAATAAGATTTTAGGAACGTAATTAACTTAATAATTATGATTAGCCTTTAAATAAACGCTCTTAAAAACAGGGCTATTACATACTACCACCCTTATCAAAAGTTTCGTCCCCGAAACTTGAATTATTCTCAGAAAACCAAAATCTCAAGCTCGCAAGACATTAGGCGTCCAGCCTCCATTCTACCATCAGCTTTTGATTCTCTACTTCAACTTGATTCGCGAAATCAAGGAGCAAAGAAAATCTCTACTTCGACTTGACTCGCGAAACCAAGGAGCAAAGAACTAAAGGGGCAAACTTGTTGGCATTGGATTTCAATCATCTCATTTGCAGAGATCTCGTTTGAAATTCATTTATTGAAGCAAATCATATAAGTTTTCTCGAAATACACACTTTTCAGTACATAATATCAGAGACTATCAATTCATACCAAGATAACGTTATACACATTAGCAACTATACCCATAAGTAACACCTATTCATATGAATAGATCCATATAGCACACGCATAAGCGCAAACACTCATACGGCTTGATTCATTTACACCTAACTCTTTAGTCAATCCATTGAACCTATTTCTCAACCCTTACACTATGATATGGAGATCACAGTGTATCCAAAACTAATCAAGCTCTGATACCACTTGTAACAGCCCGAATTCTCCCGACCAGCTTACAAAGGATTAAGCACAGCAAAAGAGACTCTAGTCGAGATAACCCGAACTATTACCATCACACTCACCGAACTACATCGGAGAATGTGGGACTCAATTCTCAACTCTATTCAAATAAATTAACTATTACAACTATGCTCTGATTCTCATACTCTAATCTCATAAATTTTATAGAAAATCCGGCAGAGTTTCCTTTGAAAATAGGACAACGCTAAAGCGAGAAATAATATGAACCTGTTGCAATTTCAATTTATAAAATATTTCCAAATCCCAAAGCTCAACAACCTCAACGCTTTCGCGGAGCAACAACCAACAGAGAATCAGAAGCACTAACTAGCGACTCTTAAATGTATAAAAAATTATAGAAAATAAACGATTTAACTATTACAAGTGGAGCGTCCTCACTTCAATAACAAATATAATACTGCACCATCTCGTATCCGCTTCAACTTGCAAAAGAATAACTCACGGCTTCAACCTGAAACATATAAAATACTGCCACCCACCAAGTGACAGGCCACAGAAATGACAAAAACACATACACACATCAGCAAAGCTGAGTATTAACCCATAAATAAGAGTAACACATGCTTTGGTGGCTTTTACTTAAAACAACTCAACAGTCAACATAATCACATTGTCATAGCATGCATCACATCAACTCATGTTGACAACATAAACATCTTTATCTGATTGTTCCTTTTCTACTACATCGTCAATCACATAACAGCAAACCCAACAACATGACTTGAAACAATCTTGTAATTGATACATATCTTATATAGAAACTAATTAGTTAACCTTTCAACATATCACGATCCCTTATAAGGAATCTGGGTTTACCAACTTTGATATAAGCAATATACTTTACTTCCTTTAATCGATTTCTTATCAGAAATCCAAACTTATGTTTTCATACGCTATCAATCATTCCCTTATACTGTCGTACACAAACCTTTATGAGGCAACAAATAACATAATAACTTTCCCTATCATAACGATTCCTTATCGGGAATTCAATAACGAGATACGATTCCTTATCAGGAATCCACATAACAAGATATGATTCCTTATCAGGAATCTAACGTTGGTATCACTTACCATGATATGCCTCCTTATCAGGAAACCAATATCGATATTCATATTCATATACTGAATAAACATTCACTACTTACCTGATATGATTCCTTATTGGGAATCCAATATCAAACCAACTTACCACGATACGATTCCTTATCGGGAATCCATTATCGATATAACTTTCATACTCTGAGATAACATTCCTTTTAACCAGGGGGAAAGAGAACGCGGCGGAGGAGACAAAGCTTACACTCCGACAGTGGGGGTCGTCACCCAACCATTCACTTTACTTTTGGCCAATAACCGCGACTAGTCCGGAGTATATTTTTCCGCTGATTTCATCAGCCATCCACAGGTTTCACATTACCTGATATATCGCCCGATTATCGCCCCACAGAGTAATGGGCAGGTTTCCCTATGGGGCCCCCAAGGTTCACAGTCCATGGGGCACTGTTCATGTCACCTCATCCGTCGACTCAGACGAGGCTACTTTCCCCTTTCAGATTCCTTTAATTGATTATCGTTCATAACTCAATCGTCATTCTTAGAACTATTTCATAGTTATAGTAATCCTTGACAATCCTTGAACAACAAGCAAGGCTTTCTCTTAGAGAGTTATAATCACTTAAGTATTTCGAGGCCAATATAGTTATGCATTTCGATTCAACTCAATTACAATTACAAAACATACTTACCACACAAGTAACCAATCATATTCTGTAAAATACTAACCATAGTGACAATAGGTCTCTCAGCTAGAATTAACTAGCGAGAGTTACTAACCCGATTCCACACATCACATACTTTCGCATATAGATAGTTCACACTACTTCTCTGTTCACTTCACTGATATCTATGTAGATTCATCTCAATAATGATAATAATTGTTATCAAACACCATCGATAATTACAATAAGTCTCTCTCTTAGAATTAACTAAGGAGAGTTAGCGTAGATTCCACAACTCGAGATTCATGAAACAAAGGTCGATTAGACCTAATCAATCATGGGCCATGTTATCTCGTGAGTTCGATTCAATACCATTATAAATGTCAACAATTAATGGATCATATTCTTACTTAGCATAGCGAGTCAAGCTCCTTTTAATTAGAAGCCATTTAATTATGTAACTCAAACTACTTTAAAGTAATGCACAAACTTGCACTTACTTAAGTAATCTCATAAACCAACTTAGTCCTCCGAATTCTAATCAATCAACATCACTTTATTATATTATTCTATTTATAGCTATCCAACTAAAATACTTTATCATACACATCTTCACCGATCTACTCCATAGTTAAGTAATCTAACTTTCATACTCTTCATATTATTATAGTAATTAGTTAATCCTTTCTTTGACTTCATGTGAGGTTATTAATGAGGTTGACCCATTTAAACAGTCTACTCAAACTATTCTTCCCCATAGTATCATTGATAACTCTAATCAGATTTTCATATAACTAATCTTTTATTTATAGAATTACCCAACCAATTCTAAAACATCATTCTAGTATAAGTAGAACACTTATCACAAACTTACCACATCAATCAACTTATTAATATAGTATATACTTTAACAAAATGATAACGTACAATTAGAATTCTAATTATACATTAGGTATGCCACCTTCCACAATTCAGTGAACTTCCATCAACAACGTAGAAGCAACTTTCATGTATCGTATAAACAAAATCAATAACATAATTTCATTACTATATCAATCTGGTACTCAAGTCGCCTTTAAACGCTAATAAAGACTATTTAAGCCAAAACCAGAACTTCTATATCATAATTAACAATGAAATCGAACAACGTACTATTCTAATTGATATCATGAATATTATTTAAGGATTAACAACTTTCTATTATCATTAGAACCAAGCAATATAGATTAACTCTTGATAGCTCACAACATTCCAATTCTTTAACCATTAACAAGTATTTCTCATCTACTTCATTATATAAAACTAACTCAAATAAACCACTTTTCTTAAATAAAGAAATCATCCCTCATGAATAATCTAATTACAACTCATTGATTAGCAGACAACTAAACTGACATGTTCACCCTTATGCTAATAACCTTCTAAGAACAATCATGGCTCTTCAAATAACTCTTCGCTTCATAACTCAATTCATGATTTCACTTTAATACTATTAAGTAATATCAATTATCCTTTCTCACTAATTAACGAATCAAATAACCAATCCAAGTAATATCAGTAATCATATCTTGTCACTCTTACTGTAAACGATCCTACGAATTTAAATTACAAACTCTAGTAAAATAAACAATTCAATAGATTACTTACTATCCAACGTGGCGAGAGTAAAACTTCAGTCACTCAAACAGTCAAACTAAACCAACCCTTCTAAGTAAACTGATTTAGGAACTTATAATTACAAATCCTCTCAGAAATCAACATTACACCAATTTAATTTATTACTTAAGTAAAAGAGCTTCCTCAATCTCAATTTACCACCAACAATTCACGAAAAGACATTAGAACCCCATTTATGAAATCAACTAGCACAAACACAAATCAATTTTGATATATTGATTCATAACCAATTCACAATAATTCATCATCATATCAACAATAATTCAATATTATCAACTACATCAAACATCAACAAAATCATAATCAATTCACTAATCTTCAATTAGAATTAAAGAAAAAAAAACAGAATTAGTATCGAAGAAAGGAGAACACGGTGTAGTACCTTTGGTACTTCGCCGACCACCGACACGCCGCTACCACTGTAGGTGGCAGCACCAACAAATCGACGCGGCAGGGAGATAACACAACTGCAGCAACAACAACAATGAAAGGAGAGGGAAACACGAGCAGGGCCCCTTTCACAGTCGCACCACCAACGAGGGTTGTGCGACCAACCTCCGGCAATCAATAGCAACAGTCGCGACATCACCGACCAACCGCGAGCAAGCAAAGCACTGGCAAACCGACACACGACAACCAAGAGGAGGGAGAAAACTGCAAGCAGAGGAAATAGAGAAGGGAGAAGTGTCGCGGGATCTCCGGCAACCTCAGAAAACGCCGGCGAAGGCGCGTTGCAGAAGAGCGTGAGAGAAACGGTGGGTTTGACGGGGAGGAGAGAGAGAAACGATTTTGGGGTTTTCGGGATTTTCACGTTGGGGTTTATGTTTCTGAGTTTCTCCAACCGTAAGAAAAAGATTGTTAGTTTTACTTGACTTTCCAAACCGACAAAGGGACGAAAAAGAAAACAAGGATAAAAACCGACTTTGGTTTTATAATTGGTCAAACACTACTCAATTAATTGCATAAGACCCAAAATGTAAACTAATAATAATAAATAATAACCTCATAAAATTAAACAAATAAATATATTACAACACGACAAAATAATTCATACTCCAACTCAAATAAAATAAGATTTTAGGAACGTAATTAACTTAATAATTATGATTAGCCTTTAAATAAACGCTCTTAAAAACAGGGCTATTACAGGTGGGGTAAGGGAGGGGGATGTCGAGGGTGGGAGGGTGGGCTGCTGCGGTGGGGGGAAGGTTAGGGTTAGAGTTCAAGGTTAAGGTTAGGGATAGGTGTTAGAATTAGGGTTAGAATTAGGATTTAATTAGGGGTAATGACTAACGGAAACTTGACACCGTTAGTCATTAAGGGCCTTTCATGCATTTTATTGAAACAGTAAGGGTACCTGGTGTATTTTTTTAAAATTAGGGGTACCCATGAATTTTGAAAACTACAGGAGTACCTGGTGAAAAAACCCTTCTTTTTTCCTTTTGGGCACGAGAGAGAAATCTCATGACATGGTGATCTAATAAGAGAAATCTAATGACATGGCGATCTAATAATAAAAAGAATAAATCTTTAAAATAATTTAACAAACGAATAAATGTTACAACTTATAAGTACATTAGTAGGTCCACGGCAGTATCTTCTTATAATTATTAAGTCAGTGTATATTCAAGACTTTCAAGTAACATATGGTCATAGTTTCTCCAGATCCATGCATTGCTAACAAAACCAAACACTTGTATCAAGAAACCAAACAAAAGAGAGGATCACGAGCACTAAACCCCAAGAACATATTTGCTTGATGTCATGAATAGGAAGGGGAATCAAATAGAGAAGCGAAATGATATCAAAAACTCTTACATGTATTGTGTGTTTAGTTCAAACCTTGAAATGGAAAGAGAATATACCACTAAATAGTAGATTTTGTTACTTGAGTAAGAAGAGAATGTAACAAACTAGGGACTACTAGGTAATTATAATGGATCGAGTATGGGTTAAACCAAAAAAAAAAAAAAGAGATTAATTGTTTAATTATACTTTTTAGAGCACCAAAATGTTGAACATAATATGCTCTATCACTTTCATTTGATTTAATAGGGGAAGCGGAACCATTCTTCGAATTCTTTCCTTTCCCTTCTCCGATTTTTGCATTGAAACAAAAGCGAAAATCAGTCCTCGACCTCCAATTCTTCTGCCCAGAAAAACTATAGTTAGATTATCCTTCGTACAATTACAAGCATCCCATAAATAAGCTTAGTAGCACCATTGAGAAGCAAAGAAGTATGGCTTTGGCTTTTCTATCTTTTCCATACACACACACTATTGAACACGTCTGTAATCGACATACTTCAATCTCACAAGGCAAACATTGGATTTAGTCATTTAGACCTGTAGGGTCTCACAAGACCGTAGCTAAAGCCAAAAAAAAGTGCAATCAATGTGAACCAAATCCTCGCTACAGTAACAATCTCCACAAATGCTCACTACAGTAACAATCCCCACAAATGCGCACAACACAAATCACAAACTAGCCAAATACCAAGCGATTTCAGTACCAAAATAAGCACAATTGCATTACCAGATCTTGGCAATAGAGACTACCACGGCAGATGCTTAGGCAATAGAGACTACTACAACAAAATTTTAAATCCAAAAATTGGAAGAAAAATCCCAGACACAACAAAAAACAGTGTTGTCCACAATGTAACCAGTACAAAGTAAGCAAGCAGCAATGAAATTGATAAGAGAAAATCTTCACCAAAAAAACTACCAAAATCTTCAACGCAGAGGAATCCTCACAGCTTGTCTTCAAATTCAGAAAGTGGGGTCATTTGCTCCTTCAATCCCTTCCTCTTACGGATAACTGACACAAGGGTTGAAGCTTGTGATCCTGCCTCCAGAGGGTCAGAAGGCATCATTTCCCAATGATCAAACACACACTGGGGGAAAGCCTGACCAGAAGTTGAAGCTCTCAAGGTACTTGAAAATCCGAATGACTCAACAACAGGGAGGTATGCCTTGATGTTGTAGAGGGGAGTACCAGGTCTCTGCATTTCTTCAAACACGTGCCCACGCTTCTGATTCAGAACACTGTAGATACCACCGAGAGCATTTTCAGGAGCCTGGATCTCAACAAGGTAGACGGGCTCCAACAATCTGGGCTTGGCAGTCAGCTGGGAAGCATAGAAGACTCTCCTAGCAGTTGGAATAATCTGGCCACCACCACGATGGATGGCATCAGTATGAAGAACCACATCACAGACTTCAAAGCAGATACCTCTCATGTTCTCTTCAGCCAAAGCACCTTCCTTCGAAGCCCACTGGAAACCAGCAACAACAGAGTCCTTGATTTCATTCAGATACTGGACTCCCTTACACATATCAACCACCATATTGGGACCAGTAGTTTCAGGACCAAAACACCAGATTTTCTTCGCAAGATCCTTGTCCCAGCCGTATTCCTCAGCCAAGATCTTGGAACGGTTCTTTGGGTCATCTCTTGGGCCAATTCGCCCTTCATCAATGGCCTCAGCAAGCCCCTCTTCCATTGGGCGGGCTTCCATGTACAGACGATTGTGCTTGTTGGGGGACTTGCTCATTACGGTACGGACTGACCTATCAAGGACTGTCTCCCGGAAGGACACAACTGGGTCAGACTTGATAATTTCAGCTCCACCCATGAAGTCGTCCTGCAGATCCTTCAAACAGATTTCCAGATGGAGTTCACCAGCACCAGCAATAATGTGCTCTCCAGACTCCTCAATACTACAGACAACCATAGGATCTGATTTTGCCAAACGCTTTAGACCTTCAACAAGCTTGGGAAGATCCGAAGCAACCTTACACTGCACAGCAACACGAACAACAGGAGACACAGAGAACTTCATAGCACGAATTGGATGGGCGTCCGATTCCTTCTCGTTCGTAAGAGTAGCATTCTTTGTGATATACTGATCCAGACCAACGAGAGCAACAGTGTTTCCACAGGGAACATCCTCAACTGTTTCCTGCTTCTTTCCCATCCAAATGACAGTTCTCTGGACATTCTTAACATAAAGATCCTTCTTCTCACCGGGAACATAGTTAGGTCCCATGATCCTGACCTTCATACCAGTTGAAACCTTTCCAGCAAATACACGGCCAAAAGCAAAGAACCTACCCTTATCAGATGCAGGAATCATTTTAGACACGTAAAGCATCAAAGGTCCCTCAGGGTCACAGTTCCTGATGGCAGTGGCATAGACATCGTCCATAGGACCCTCGTACAAGTTCTCAACACGATATCTCTGAGCTGTTGCAGGGGATGGCAAGTGATGGATCATCATTTCAAGCAAAGCGCTGCTAGCTGGCAGCCAGGTCTGCATAACACGCTTCATCAATGCCTTACCCATTAGATCCTTTTCTTCAGTCTTCATCTGGATTCCAAGCTTTGTCAACATGGGCCAAAGTTTATCCTTTTGATCATTCATGCAAGTAGCGATGATCTGTTTGATGGGCTCATAGCAAAATTGAACAAAACCACGCTTACAACTGGCATTGCCAGAGTTCTTGGTTGTCCACTTCTTGGTGGCTGGGTCAAAAAAGTTCTCACCCCAAAGACGTTCCATCATCTTAGACTCATCAACTCCAAACTTGGATGCATACATCTTAGCAAAGTTGGACAAAGTAAATGCCCATCCGTGGAGACCAGCTGAGAAAGCCACTGTTCCCTTTTCGGGGTAAACTTGGACATCACCCAGAAGGGGATCTTCATAGGTGGCCATGATGACATTTGCATTCTCAATAACCTTCTGGAATGTTGTGTAAGCCTCTTCTCCATCAACCTGAAGCTCAAGGAAGCAGCGATCCATCTTATTAACAGTAAGAACAGGCCTAATCCTCTCACCAAGAGCCTGGCGAAGGACAGTCTCTGTCTGGACACATACACCCTCAATACAGTCAACCACGACAAGGGCCCCATCAGTGATACGAAGAGCAGCTGTGACCTCTGATGAAAAGTCAACGTGCCCAGGGGAATCAATAAGGTTGATGAGATAATCATTACCCTTACGCTCTCCCTTGTAAGATTGCAAAGCTTCATCTGTCATCTGATAGTAGAGAGAAATTCCAGTGGACTTGATGGTAATACCACGTTCAGCTTCATCGGCACGGGTATCAGTCATCCGTACATCGCCAGCCACCTCCTGGGCAATGATACCAGCAGCAGCCACCAAAGAATCTGTGAGCGTTGATTTCCCTGCAAAATGAGATTAAAAAAATGAAGAGCTGTAAGAAGAGTCTGCCAGAAAGTACTTTGACAGGTAGGAATTTCATGTTATGAGTGACATGATAATACAGAATAAGGAGTCACAAAAGGCGCATAAAGATGGTTCCTCAGCATCATCAACATACTTGAAAAAAGGGCTTGAATCAAGAATAGCAAAAACAAAGATAACAGCATTACATCCTAACTTAATAACATCAAAAAAAAGGTACAAGCAGCCAGTCTATTTTTTAATTAAAGAAGTACTCAGCAAGAAAACTATATAGCACCATCTGAGAAAAGGATGCATTACCGTGATCCACATGGGCTATAACAGACATGTTACGGATGTTATGCTTGCAGTCCATGATAGCACGGAGCTCGTCAGCTGTGAACTTCACCTGCAAAAGTCAAACACAAAGGATATTAACAAACCATATATTCAGTTTCTCAACTCCAACAGAAATTGATGCAAAGGTATACATACCATTTTCGCAGCTGTTTAAGAGAAACAAAGCGACCAATATGGAAGTCCACTAGAAGCTACCAAAAGAACCTGTAGACCAAATTAAAGGGTCATCATGCACAGTTAGAACGAGATGGGACGAAGAAAAAGGCTATCACACCATGTCAGCATCAGCGATAACGAATAGGTAGATAACAAGTCAACAGAGAAGGCAAAACAGCAATTACATCTCAAAATTAATACGAATTCTATAAGATCTGTGAGTGATCAAAGTATCGTGCTAAAATCTTACACTGGTAACTAAGGATTATTACGGGCAAGTAATAAGATTATCGTGAGCTAGTAATTAAAGGTTAATCAAAAGCGCTCATATAATTCAAAGAACCAACAAATAAAGCCTAGAATTGAGAAGATTTAGCTCGTTTAGGTAAACATTTCATCCATAATTTCAGATCCACAACAAAACAACATCAAATTAAAACTAATAAAGTTGGACATCATGACATCATCGAATAAAATGTCGATCAAATTGAGTCAAATACAAAATTCAACAAAAATGCGAAACAAGATGTTTATTAACCCAAGTCAACTTCAAATTCAACTCCAAAAACTAAAATTAAGTAATATATTAGTTATTATCCTCAAATAATTATTTCTATCTACAACAAAACCAATCATGTCAAATCAATCTATAACGAAAAAAATACAGCAGTCCGATTAACAAGATAGAACACCAATAAATCCAATCAACAAAGTAGAACATGAACAAATCGATTCGATAAAATAGAACATCAACAAATCCAGTTCAGAAGTACCTGAGAAGGCGTTTAGAGAGAAATGGAGGAAAGATAGAGGAGATACGGCGTGCAATACTGGATGCAGCTGAGCTTATATTGAAACCCTAGATGTTGTTAGTACTGGTTGTGAAGGGTCGAAAATGCCCTTCTTGAGATGTGCGGAATATTAGTTGGAACCATAGAATCTTTTTTCCTCTCCATTTATTATTTATACGATGAAAATTAGTTATTAGGTTCGGGTTATGCTCCGGATAAGAGAATTTTTTATTTATTAATATCATAATTTAAAATGATAACATTAAATATCACTTGGTCTAGTGGTTTAAACTTTAGTATATAAACTTGAAGTCATGGGATTGAATCCTACACTATGCAATTTCTAATTGTTTTATGGAGTATAATGAACTTAGGGAGAGCGTGCACCGTTCCTTGTTTAGGAATGCCTTTTAATATATTAGTATAGATTAATTGTTGGCCCAAGCGATCCCTTATATCGTCATCACTTATAATTTAATCTCTTTATTATATAAGTCAATTGAGAGTTATAATATTTGCTTATGAAAGTAGTTCTTAACATTTAATTCAACAAAAAATATTAACTATCAAGATTTTATAACCCTTCCTAATATATGTATATCAAAGGATTTTCAAAGTTGCTAAAATAAACTGTCATAAAAATATATATCGTGAAAGGAAAAGTTTATGATTGAAGGGATAAATCAACATAACTAAAGCAATTTTTAAATCAATTACAATGCCCGAAACACAAAATTCTAGTCCTACCTAATCTTTTAAATGCAATATAATACCCACATCCATTAACAAGTCATAAAAAAACTGAAAAAATAAGTCATTCATTGACAACTTACTCTTAAGATGAATGAGACCCTGACTTGACCTTGCTCGAAGGATGAAGTTCTCACAACTCTCTATCAGATGCACCCCTGTAGAGCTCCGGGCCCTGATGATATGCATGTAGTTTTTCATCCGAAGTTTTTGCATATTGTTGGTGATGATATTGCAGCTATGGTGCTTGGTATAGTGCAAGGTACGAGAACGTCGGATGGTCTAAACACAACAAATGTGACCCTGATCCCAAAGGTGAAAACTCCTACCCCTGTTTATGAGTTCCGTCCTATTATAAGCTTATTTCAAAAGTGATTGCAGATAGGCATAAGATTATATTACCAGATATTGTGTCGAAAAACCAGAGTGCTTTTGTTTCAGGTTGTCAGATCACAGATAATGCCCTTATTGCTCTCGAAAATTTTCATTTTACAAAGCACGGATTCAAAGGCAGAAGGGGATCTATTGCTCTATAAACTTTATGAGTAAAGCATATTACAAAGAGAAATGGAGTGCCCTGAGGTGTTTATCACTGAAGTTGGGTTTTTGCCAAGTCCTGGGTGAAGTTGATTATTTATTGTGTTTCTACGGGAAAACATTCATTTGTGGTTAATGGGAATGTTTGTGATTATGTTTCTTCATCTTGGGGATCAAGACAAGGGATCCAGTTTCTCCTTATCTTTTTAATCCTGGTTGTTGATGCCCTTTCTTATTTGTTGACTAAGGCCACTTTAGTTAAACAAATTCATGGGGTGAAGGCGAGTTGCAGTGGCCCTGAGATCTCTCATCTTATGTTTGCTGATGATAGTTTACTCTTTGCTAGAGCAACTCGACAGGAATGCAACATAATAGTTGATATTCTCAACAAATACGAAACAACATATAGCCACAAGACAAATATTGAGAAGTCCCAAATTTCAATTAGCAAAGGGGTGTGCTATTCAAAAACAGGAATTAACATATTTTATGGTTATCATACAAGTTGACAAATAACCAAAGTATCTAGGAGTTCCAACTCTTGCCGGAAGGCAAAGAAAATGATTTTTGCGGAAATGAAAGATCGGGTATGGAAAAATCTTCAGGGATGGAAGGAAAAACTGCTTTCTCGAGCTGGTAAGGAAGTGCTTCTAAAGTTGGTAATCCAAGCAATCCCTACTTATCTCATGGGTGTTTAAAAGATCCCTATTTCGATTATACAGTCCCTAAAATCGTCGATGGTTGATTTATAGTGGGGATAAAAAGGGTCCGGAATATGCACTGGAAGAGCTGGGATAAGCTCTGCACGTCAAAATGTCTGTAAGGCTTGGGTTTTCGTGATTTGGGAGTCTTTATTGAGGCACTTATAGGGATAAAAGCTTGGAGATTGGTTTATTCAACATATACTCTCTTTGGGAAGGTGATGAAAGCAAAGTACTTTCCTCACTCTAACTTTCTTGAAGCTTCAATTGGTCCAATGAGCAATTACTCTTGAAATGCTAACTCACGCTATTTTTGCTTTCTCTCATGCACGTGAAGCATGGGATATGAGAAGCTTTAGTGACTTGGTGCCTCAATCAGGCTGTACATGAAGGAAGCTACATTGCAAATAACGTGATTGTGGATCGTGCCCATAAGCTAAGTTTAGAGTTTGGGGCGGTTTACGCTAACTGCATCAATGGAGCTGCGAGACGTAATGTAGCTCCCAACCCAATGTCTTAGTGCACTCCACCTGCTGGTGTTGTTAAGGTGAACGGAGATTCATCTGTATGCAAGGATGGTTGGGTGGGACTACGATAGTGGCGAAGGGCAATAATGTAGAAGTTCTATGGGCTGCTACGAGAAGAGTGCGGGGTTTGGTGGCCCTTTGAAGTGGCTGAAGGAAAGGCTTTAGCTTTTGCAGCTAAGTTGGCTCGCAACCATGATCATACCCAAGTGATTTTTTAAACGAATTGTCAAGCTTTGGTTCCCGACTCTCCAAAGGAGCTATTTTCTTTTCGGATCTTGATGTTATTTTAGAAGATGTCTTGTTTTTAGCAAAGATTTGTCAACTGTGTCTTGGTCTCATAGCGCATAACCTTGCCGGGACGTGAAGCTTATCCTGGAGATGTTTTTTATTTGCATTCACGACTTTTGGAAAGAGCCGCTAAATCAAATTCTCATTTAGGTGAAGGAAGTATGGCCTCTTTACCAAAAGTCGAGACTCAATCTAGAGATGTTAGGGGTTCTCTTTAGGGAGTGTGCAAATCGGGAAAACGCATAGTTTCTTCCCCAAAAATAATTTCTCCAGTTGGAGAATGCATTAGGTACTTACCTTAACCGGTAGGTCCTTGAGTGGATCCCACGTTATCCCCAAGACAGTGGTCTCTAACTAAAAAAGTAAATGTTTGAGCTTGAGAAGCTTCAGGTCTAGTGGCCTCGTAAAACTCACTAGGATAAGCAGTATTATTGAACCAAACAAATTAATTAAAGCAACAAGCACTAGAGGAAAAAAAAGAAAGGGCTGCGCAGGAAGGGCTGCGCTTTTTTTAAAAGCGCAGCGCTACAAGTGAAGGGCTGCGCTTTTTTTAAAAAGCGCAGCCCTACAAAACAGAAGGGCTGCGCTTTTTAAAAAAAGCGCAGCCCTTCATAAGTAGGGCTGCGCTTTTAACAAAAGCGCAGCCCTTCTTATACTCAGAAGGGCTGCGCTTTTCTTAAAAGCGCAGCCCTATTGAAGGAAGGGCTGCGTTTTTTGGGACACGCGCAACCCTTCATGGTTTTTTTTTTATTTTGAAAAAAGCGCGGGCTTAAAAGACCAAGTAACTAGGGTTTACTCCCTCATTCTCTCATTCTCTCAGTCTCTCTCGCGCGCCTCTCAGTCTCTCACAAATCTCATTCTCTCTCTCAAGTCTCATTCTCTCTCTCCTCCCTCACAAGTCTCATTCTCTCTCTCCTCCCTCATTCCCAGACTTTCTTTTTTACACTTTGCTTGCGTAGATTGATGAATCTGGAAACGAAAATGTTCGTCGGCTATTTTGCGAAGTTGAAGATCGATGGGTTTTCGTTTTCGTCGGCTATTTTTTGTCACAATCACAATTGTGAAGTTGAACAAAATAGCCGACGAAGATGAAAGCTGATGTTCGTCGGCTATGTTCGTCGGCTATGTTTTTTGTCACAATCACAATCATCGTCTGAAATCACAATCATCGTCGGCTATTTTGTTCGTCGGCTATGTTGTGAAGTTCTCTCTCAATGTTCGTCGCTGATTTCATCTCCTCTCTCAAAATATGTCGCTCGTTGTGATTCCAGATCTGAGTTTTTTCGTTTTTTAATCTAATTGTGATTTCAGATCTCGTTGTAATTTTTTCATTTTTTAGATATGTAATCACTCTCAATTTTCGTTTTCTATTTTTCGTTTTTACTGTTAGTTCATTTTCTTAATTTCTTTATTGTTTTTCGTCCCTTGTTTTTCAATTTTCGTTCGTTTTTTTATTTTCCTTCTCTCTATTTTCTGATTTCATTATACTTTTTTAGTTTCAGATCTGATTTCATTATACTTTTTTGTTTTTTGTTTATTTAATTTCGTTTTTTAGTTTAGATGCAATAATATCATATTTTTTTCGATTTTTAGGGTTTAAGTTATAATGTTGTAAGTGTGGATTATGGTGTGTAGGCAATTTCCAGTTGAACAATTTTTGTTGCCTTTGTTTAGTTCGTTGCTGTTTCATTATACTTTCTATTTTGTTTATTTGTATGATAGTTCTGTTGAAATGTGCAATTCTTATAGAAAAACTTGGTTAATTGTAGCTTCAAACGAGTTGATTGTGCTTTTTGCTTTGCTGTAAGATATATTTTTGTTTTGGATTGTTTAAACAATATGAGTAGATATATCTAGTAGTAAAAAAATGCAAAAAAAAAAAAAATTTTTTTATTTTTTTTTTGGGTCAGAAAGGCTGCGCTTTTTAGGTAAAAGCGCAGCCCTTCTAAGCTTGAAGGGCTGCGCTTTTACCTAAAAAGCGCAGCCCTTCGTTGTGAAGGGCTGCGCTTTACTAGCGCAGCCCTACTTGAATAGTGAAGGGCTGCGATGGAAAGGGCTGCCCTCAAAAAGCGCAGCCCTACATGCCATTTTCAGCGCAGCCCTACTGCTTTTTTCCACTAGTGAAGTAATGAAACCATAGACAGATAAAGCAACCAAACTAGAAGATAAATAAACCTCTCATGACCAAACATGCGCGCAGCGAGCCCATGCAAAAATGTTTAGTTAAGATATGCCAGATTCCACCAAGTCTACAAATGGAACCTATCCATACATACCCTCTGATTATATCTTCTGAATCGTCTAACTAACAATCCATCATTCTCCTCCAAAAGGTGATTTTAGTAAATAACCAAATATAATACTTGGACTAAGGGTAACGTTGGTAATTTTTCTTACATCTCTGCTTCCTGCAGCCCAAGTATCATATATGCCCCCAAAATAAAGAGCCTAAAATATAGAAGAAAAGCGCCTATACCTAACAAGATTAAGTGAATGCCCAAAATTGTGGTCATTTTATTTCTATCTTTCCACACATAACCGAAGAATGGAAAAGATTCTTCAAGAGTCTCAGGGCCCAGAAGTGCATGATAAATACCACAATTGGCTCTTATGAACTAATGACATTTTATCCCTCCCTTGATATATGACACATCTCTTATCCCCTCAAAAAAAAAGTCTTATCTTTTTAATTTTCGGGGGTCAATAATTAGCGTGTGTCAGTTAATATAATCCTTTCATTTTTTTGGGAATCGTTCTTCTCGTTTGTGTTAGTTAAGATATATTATCATTTTACTTTTTAGAGGAAAAATATAATGATCATTAAAAAAAATTAGATCATCTTTATTATATAAGCTAAAAAAGGTATATCTGGTGTTTACTTAAAATTACAGTAATATAACCTCCGTGTATATTCATTACTAATAAATGACAAGGTTAATTAAGTCAAATTCAATGAAATTGCATCCTATCATATGTGATTTTTCTAATTCATCGAATAGTAATATGCAATCAAAATAGAAGTTACGGAAAATTTTTCTCACAAATTAAGAAACGACAAAACAACTTGACATAAAAAGCCATTCAAAGAAATTTTGACATAAAGAACAAAATAATCAATCAAACAAAATAAAAATCCTTCACAAATTCGATTTGACAATAGAACTTTACATCTAAATGCCATCACAATTTCTAAATACGAAATACAATCTTCTTTATTTGCTTTCCTATTAGAACAACTTTTTCATCAAGTAATTTTCATATTTTGTACTTATATAACATTATAAATTATTAATTAGTACTTATAATCATTATAAATTACATCCTTTAAAATTAAAGTTAGATGAAATTTCATAATAATCACCAAAATAATTCACGCAACATTGCGTGCATAGAAGGCTAGTAATTTTTTTAACTAAGTTATGCTAAAGAAGATGTGACACATGACAACCTTACTTATGCTTTTAAAAATAATGGTAGATCGTACCCCAATATGCTCACTAACAAAAATATTGGATGATTTGTAGGAGTTGCTCTATCTTAAATAATTATAAAATCTAAGGAACAAATTGGCATTAATTGTAACACCTCAAATTATTCACTTTAAAATAAATAACAGATAATAATACTCCCTCCGTACTGTTACGTAGTATGAAACTCGCAATGCAATACAACAACTCCCAACTTCGAGTCCTTAATTTGGAGACTTGTGCAACAATGATTGATCCAATTCCTGGTCCGGAGCTCCGACTAGCCACCTGCAACAAAGGGACCCACCCTGGAGGTTTGGGTGGTATTTTCCCCTCCGATGCTTAAGTCAGATATCAGGAATATGAAGGAACTTTTAGAGAGAGAAAGTAGAGAAATAGAGAGAATTTATGGCAGAATAACAGTACTTTGCTCCGAAAAACGTCCCTTTCCCCTGATTTCAAGGACTATTTATACTGTTTGAAATGACTGCTGTACCTTGATGTCACCCTAATTTGGGAGCATCTGATTGGCTAAGCAGTAAAATGGTGACACTTGGTAGGTGCTGATTGGCTAATACACCTCACCTTTATTCATAGATGTAGGCTGCCTTAGCTGGGCCTAAGTACAATTTTTGGGCCATAATAGGGGCTTTAGTACACCTTTTCCAGAGAAATGTACTTTTAGCCATATAACCTTCTGACCCTGTGTACTTTACCTCCCTGTGCCTGCGCCACATGTAGGGCTCTGATGAGGCCACGTGTCATCTTGGTAGTCCTTGATTTCTAGGCTACAACATTTGCCCCTTAAAAGAGGAAGTTACTTTTTAGGCGCTAAGACGGTTGATCTTCCTCTTTTAACCGACCTGGAACTGCCCTTTTCTTTTTAAAAAAAGAGGCGCCATTTTGCCGGTCTCCACAGGTCAACTTTTCATGGCAACGGTTACTTTTGCCGGATGAGGGGGTCACTTTCACCCCTCTATAAATACAGGACTTTGTCGCTTCTGAGATCATTTTAACACCGTTGAGAAATTTTCTAGAGAGAGAGACTCTGCAATTTTTACTGTGTTTTTAGAGAGAGAAGCAATCGGCCGGACATGCATTTTTCATCTTTAGTCATGGACGGCAAAGTTAGACGACCCAGTCTTTACATGTGCAGGGAAATCTGGCGCGCGTCAAGCAAACAGCTCGTATCAGACGAGGGGTCAACATGCCGGCCTCCAGCTCGAAAAAGGAGGCATCGACTGGACGAATTCCCGCTGATGGAGAGCGAGAAGTCTAGAGTGCTCGTCCTGCAAACCCAAGTCCATCTTCTGAATTCGTCCAGGAGGAACCTGAAGTGCGGGGCTCTCCAGACCCTAACCCGTCCAATACCAGGGCGGCCTCAAATGAGTCGAACGAGGCCGAAACTTCGTCTAATCCGGCTAGTGATTCAGAGCCGTCCACCACTTCTTCTGAAATAAGGCGGCGTCTAGGCCCCTTGTCTGACCCTAGGTATATCTTGGCCGAAAGCGGCTGGTTAGGACGGGTAGGACCTCACCTTGACCACCTTTCTTCAGCCATACCCATGTCGGGGTATCAGTTTGTTCTTCTTGGCCGGGAGGACACTATACTCAGTGCTCCTGCCGGCCATTTCGCTGTTTATCGTCTGGCTTTAGATGCCGGACTGCGCTTTCCTTTGCACCCTGTCATCAGCCGCCTTCTTTACTATTACAACATTGGCCTTAACCAACTTGCCCCAAACTCTTGGCAAAACATTTTGACTTTCCTAGCTATCTGCGAATTTAAGGGCGTTGATCCATCTATGGCCGTCTTTTCTCAATTTCATTACGTCTGTAAGGTTCCTAAGACCATAGGCGGGGCCTGGTTCAGCATCTGCAACCGTCAAGGCTTTATGACATCTTGGGACAAGACGTCCAAGATGCATGCTTGGAAAGCCGAGTTCTTGTTCGTCCAAGCTCCTAATGAAGCGGTAGCTAGACGTTATCGCTATACTAGCCGGGCTGCTACCAACGCTGGACGATCAGCGTGCTTTCTGGAGCTGGAGAACAGCCCGGCTGAAGAGTTGGTGGAATACTTTAGGATTTCGGAGTATTCCATCAACGACATCTCCTTCAAAGGTCCGTCCAACTGGATCCCTTTCAAGGAGATGTTTTACAATGACGACTTCCTGGTCGCGGCCGGTTTGCGGCGGGCCGAGGATAGAGGTATACCCTGCAATAATTTCTAAGTAAATGCCTTCTTCCTATGCTTAGAATTTTAACCATATGGCTTTTCTTATGCAGACTCGGCCAAGGCGAAACTCAGAAAGTCTTGGAGAGGAGACATGAGTTCGTCCAAGTTCGCAGACTCTCTTTGGAAAGAATTCAGCAAGACTGGAGCTGAAAAGAGGACGGATACTCTAGTAAGTATATATTCATTCATTTTTTTTTGAAATGTCCGGTGCTGACTCTGGACGAGTTCACTCTTATTGGTGCAAAGCGTCCTAAATTTTTCTGGACGTTTTCCTTCGTCGAAGAGCAGAACGTCCTTGGTTGATTTTCTGGACGAACTCGTTCTCCGTGAAGCAGGTCGTCCTAACTTTATTCTGGACGCCTTGCTTCCTCGAAGAGCAGATCGTCCTAATTTTATTCTGGACGCCTTGCTTCCTCGAAGAGCAAATCGTCCTGAATTTATTCTGGACGCCTTGCTTCTTCGAAGAGCAGAACATTCTGGGATAACTTTAGGACGAGCTCCTTCTCTGGAGGGGAGAGCGTCATGAAGTTTCACTCGGACGGGCTCCTGCTTCTTCTGATCCTTTTAACTTTTGCTTTTTTCAAAAAAATGCCCCAACGTCTAAGGCGTTGGCGGAGAAACCGGCCGCTAAGAAGAGACCGGCCAATACAAGTGAGGCCCCTCCTCCTAAAAAGGCAAAGGGGTTCACGGCCAAAAAGAAGAAAACATCTCGGCCAATTCCCAAGGTCGAGATTGAGATTCCGGCCAAGGAAGAAATTCCGGCCAAGGAAGAGCTTCCCATGGCTGACGATCTGCCCATGGTGACCTACACCGGTCCTTCTGGCCCTTCTGCCACCGATCAGCCGGACACGGTCATTGACTTGGATGCGGCTGTGGACGTGTCAGCCTTTTCAGGTCTGGTGGCCAAACTGGTAGGCCAAATGCCGGAGGCATATAGGACGGCCTCCTGTTCTTCTGGTGAGTCTTACTACTTCAATGTCGTTAGAACCCTTCGGGTTGGCGGGCGGCCAATGAGTCCCTCCAACCGTCAGACTGTCGTTATACCCGTCAAAAATACTGACGAGTCACCTCTTTCAGATAAGGAAAAGGGCAAAGCCGAGGAAGCTCCGGCCGGCTCTCCAACTCTTTCTGACGACGAGTCTTCGGCCGCTTTTTCGAAGATGAGCTCGGCGGACAGAGAGAAGCTCAAGCTGGAGCTTTTCAAATGCTTCCCTGAAACTTACACTAAGGGTTTGAGGGGAGCCTCATCAGGGCATGTCGGCTGCATGTCTCAACTGGCTGCAGAGGTAACTTTTCTTGAGATGCCTTGAAAATTTTATACTTAGATATATTTCTTCAATTTTGCATCCGTCCTAACACTTCTCGTTTTTCCTTCGACAACTCTTTGCTCGCAGTTTTATGCCAGTTCTCCATGGCCGAGCAGGAGTTGCTGCACCAGCAGTCAAAGATGGCCTGGGAAAAACGGTCGGCTGAGATGGAGGTCCAAATAAAAAATTATCTCCTCCGGCTGACCAGCCTTCTGGACGAGAGGGATGCTCTCCAGGCGGAGAGGAATGTGGCCTTGGTGGTCGCGGCGGAACTCAGGAGAGAGAACCGCTATCTCCAAGGGAAGGGCCATATGATGAAATTGGAACTTTCGGCCACCGAGGAGGCGGCCAAGGAGGCTATGAACGAAGTAATCAACACTTCGAAGGCTTGGGCTGTGCAGGCTTTTGAGATGCTGGCCGAGGAGGACGACATCCCCAGGTATGTTCGCCAGCTAGAATTTCAGGAGAGCCTGCACAAGGCTAACATTAAAGGGGAGGAACCCCCCGTCTTCCAGGAATCCTCAGAAGACGAGGAAGAGGACGAAGCCGAAGCCCAAGACGAAGAGAATAACATTCCTCCAGAGGCCTAGCTTTCCCCATTCCCCTTTCTCGGCCGCAGGCCTTTTTGTACTTGTAGCTTTCTAGTTTAGCTTTGTAATTTTTTAGATTAGCTTGTAATCTCTCCTTTCATCTATAAAAATTATCTTTCTTCATTTCCAATGCTTTACACTTTCCTGCAATGGACGCCTTGTTTTACGATTGAATATTTACGCCTAAGTATAAAAGCAATTCGTCTTAAAAGACTTCGTCTGGTCCAATAGATCTTTTGGCCGAATGTATCAAGACATTTATCAATTGCCTAAACATTAATGCTCAAGTATGAAAGCAATTCGTCATAATCTACTTCGTCTAAACCAATAGCTCTTTTTTGGACGAGTAGGTCAGGACGTCCGTCAGATGCCTAAGCAAAAACTTAGCAGATTATAATCTGCTAAGTTAATAACTTGTTCGGCCTGAACTTTGACAATCATTCGTCATTGAACAAAGACTTAGTTATTCTTAATAAATTATTCCCCTATATGCCCCCCTTCTTGGACGAGGAAATTTTGATAACCTTCCTTTGTTTCAAGAAGGAGAAAAGCCATAATTTGTTTAATAACTTGGACGTTTTTATGAAGGTGATTGCAACCCGTCCTTCTTTGTTAAATTATGAAATAACTTGTTCCTTTACTAAGGTTGTTATTTCTAAATTTTGAGCTTTTGGACGGAAAGTAGGATACCTTTACTAAGGCGTCCTAATTCCAGCCGACCTTGTTTAAGAGATGTTTAACTCTTTAAGTAAACGAACGACCAATTTTATGTACTTATCCATATTAGGATGATAACATGTTGTCCGATCTCCTAAGAGAAGGTGTGTTTACTTGCTGCTCTGTTGTATTAGTTAGCTTTGGACAATAGTATATAACTTAAGCAAATAAATCAAACAGAGAGTCATAGGAAAGTAGAGCTGTATTATATGAATTTTGCTTGACGGATAGTCAAGGTACATGTATACATTTCTACTTTTTTCATTGTAATGCATTAAGAGTAAATTACAATTTCTCAAGATGCCCTAAACAAAGTATTTTTTCAAAGTATCAGAATTCTACGTCCTAGGAATAGAACGCCCGTCCATGCCTTCCAGACGAAAGGTGCCATTCTGAACTACTTCGACTATTTTGTAGGGTCCTTCCCAATTAGGGTGAGCTTTCCTAGCTCTTAGCTCGGCCGACTGCTTCCATCTTCCTCAAGACGAGGTCTCCAAGCTTCAATGGATGCCTTGCAACTCTTTTGTTAAACTCCCTTGCCATCCTTAACTTGTAGAGTTGCATTCTCAGCAGTGCATTGCCCCTGACTTCAGGGACTAAGTCCAAAGCCGTCCAAAGAGCTGCCCAGTTAGCATCTTCTAAGTACATCATCACCCTCAGGGTTGGTTCTTCAATTCTATAGGAAGGACGACCTCAGAGCCATATACCAGCATGAATGGAGTTTCTCCCGTGGAGTTCTTGGCCGTTGTCCTTATTGACCATAAGACCAGCTGCAATTCTTCCACCCATAGCCCCTTTGCATTATCCAACTTCTTTTTAATCCCGGCCGACAAGATCTTGTTAAAAGCTTCGACCTGCCCATTGGCTTGTGGATGAGCCACTGCAGCAAAGTGAGCCTTGATTCCTTGATCGGCCAGCCATTGACGAAGCTTGGGAGTTTCAAATTGCGGTCCATTGTCAAAGACAATGACTGGGGCATACCAAACCTTGTGATGAGGTTCTTCCAGATGAACCCTTTGACGTCATTGGTGGTTATGCCTCTCAGTGCTTCAGCTCCACCCATTTTGTAAAGTAGTCGACGACACTACTACAAACTTCTTCTGGCCGGCGCGCAATAGGAAAAGGGCCAAGAATGTCCATTCCCCATTTAGCAAAGGAAGAGGAAAGAGGATTGGAGTTAAGTAATTGGACGGCTTCTGATAGATTTGCCATGCTTTTGACAACTATCACATTTCTTGCGTAAGCAAGCGTCCTCCTTCAAGGTCGGCCAAAATAGCCGGTCCTTAGAGCTTTTTCTCCTAACGCCCTCCCAATGTGGGAGCACAGCACCTCTTCATGCAGCTCTTTCAAAACATCCAATCCCTCCTTCTTGCTGATGCACTTAAGAAGAGGCCGGTTGAAGGATTTTTTGTATAAAGTCTCATTCCACAACTCGAACCACTTGTCCCTAGCCTTCACGTACTTAGCTTCTAAAGGATCAAGAGGTAACCGTCCCGTCTTCTTGTACTCAATAATGGGACTCATCCACTTATCTTCCCGGCTGAGAATCAGAACTTCCTCGGCATCAATGCTCTTGGCCGCCTTGACCTCCCAGAAGACTGTTCTAGGGACATCCCCTTCAGCCGAACTGGCTAGCTTAGAGAGGGCATCAGCCTGATGGTTTTCAGATCTAGGCACTTGATCTAGGACGAATCGTTTCAAAGACTTGATCTCCTCTTTGATCAAGTTCATATATTTACTCATAGATGCCTCCTTACACTCAAAATCTCCGTTCACTTGGCTGACCACCAGCAGAGAATCAGTTTTAGCCTCAATCTCCAGGGCCCCAGCCGCTTTGCACATTTTTATGCCGGCTAAGAGAGCTTCATACTCTGCCTCGTTGTTTGAGGCCTGGAATTGGAACTTCATTGCATACTCAAATTTGTCCCCTTCTGGTGATTGGAAAATGATTCCGGCACCACATCCATTCGCAGTGGATGATCCGTCTACCATTAGGGTCCAATGCGTCTTTCCCTCTGCTGGGTCTTGGACGTTTTCTACCATAGGCCGGGTAAGCTCTACAATAAAGTCTGCTAGAGCTTGCCCCTTGATTGCTTTTTGGGGCTCGAACGTCCAGTTAAACATTTTGAGCTCAACGCCCATTTCAACATTCGGCCGGAGCGTCCATCTTATGCAATACCTGCCTCAGTGGCTGATCTGTATAAACAAGGATACTATGGGCTAGAAAGTAAGGCCTTGACTTCCGGCTCGTTATTAACAGCGCCAGGCCGAACTTCTCGATGGACGAATACCTGCCTTTCGCGTCTTTTAGGACATGGCTAACAAAATAGACGGGTATTTGCACTGAATCTCTCTCAGCCAAGAGAACACACTTACCGCGAATGGAGACACGGCCAGGTAAACTACAGTTTTTCTCCTCGGCCGGCTGATTAGCCTAGGCAGCTGCCGAAGATGATCTTTAACTTGCTGAAGCGCATCTCAGCTTCTTCCGTCCATTCAAACTTTGCATTCTTTTTAATGGTTGCAAAGAAGTGATGACATTTGTCTCCTGATTTTGAAAGATACCGTCCAAGGGTAGCCAGACATCCCGTCAGACGCTGAACTTCTTTGACCTTAGACGGCGAGGTCATATTCATGATTGCTTGAATTTTGTCGGGTTGGCCTCAATCCCTCGCTGATCGACCAAAAACCCCAGAAATTTCCCAGCTACTACGCCGAATACGCATTTCTGCGGATTGAGCTTTAACTTGTACTTCCTCAAAGTGAGGAAAGTTTCTCTTAAATCGTCCAGATGATCCTTTTCTTCTCGACTCTTGACGATCATATCGTCGATATAAGCTTCCATATTTCTCCAAGTGTGGCTGAACACAGTGTTGATAAGCCTTTGAAAAGGTGGCCGGCCATTTCTCAGGCCGAAGGGCATCCGGAGCCAGCCATACACCTTTCTCTTGATAAAGGAGGTTTTATCCTGGTCGTCTGGCCACATGGGAATCTGGTGGAAGCCTGAGTAAGCGTCCATGAAACTCAGCAGTGCATATCCTGCTGTAGAATCAACCAGCCGGTCAATCTTGGGCAGCGAAAAGCTGTCTTTAGGACAAGCCTTGTTTAAATCCGTGTAATCAACACACATCCTCCATGTGCCATTCGGCTTGGGAACCATTACCACATTTGCCACCCAATTTGGATAATAAGTTTCACAGATAAACTTAGATTTGAGCAGCTTTTGAACCTCTTGGTCAACGGCCTGATTCCTGGCCGGCCTAAGATGCCTCTTCTTCTGCCGGACGGGCTTCTGCCTCGGCTCAATGTTTAGCTTATGCACCGCCACCTCATGATCTATCCCAGGCATTTCCTCCACGGTATAGGCAAAAAAATCTTCAAATTTCTTAGCAGCTTTACCAAGGCGTCCTTGATTTCAGGATTCAGGACGGACCCAATCTTCAATGTCCTTTCTGGACGATCTGGTCTTAAACAGATTTCTATCGGGCTTTCTACCGGCTCCGGACGTTCTAGTCCCAGGCTCATTATTGCCATAACCTCCTCAGATGAATTCTTTTATTCTTTAATAGCCAAACACTTCTTTTCTTGCTGGGCAAGAGCATTGACGGTTGCTCTCAGGAAGGGTAGCACTTGACCTTCTCACTTCTTGCTTTAACTCAATAATCTGACCCTTCACCTTTCGGCCATCATCTTCCTGACCTTCGGATGCTCTGCCTTTTCTTTCCATGATGATGGTTTGAGTGGTAAGTAGCATTCTCTAGCAGCTTGCTGATCTCCATAGAGAGATCCAATCTTCCCCCATCACACTCAAACTTCATAGCATTAAGTGGTCACAATAACAGCCTTGATGTGATTTAAGGTAGGTCGTCCGAGAATGACATTATAAGCAGTCAAGTCTCGTACTACCAAAAATTTCACAAAAAGCGTTCGGCGCATCTTTTCTCCCCAACCCTGACGGGTAGAGTGACGGTCCCCATGGGATGGATGATCCCTCCGCCGAAACCGATTATAGGTGATTTACAGGCACCAGTCATTTTTATCAAACTTAAACGAGACAAACAATCAGCACTGATTATATCAGTAGAGCTTCCGGTATCAATCAGAATTCGCCTAACCCTGAGGTTGGCAATCTTCATTTCCACAACTAGGGGGTCATCATGCGGCGTCCTTATCTTCCTCGGCCAGCTCGCTGACCACTATTTTGGGAAAGGATCAGACTCGGCCTGGTTAGTGAGCATAACCTGACTGAGTTCCCTTAAATAGTTTTGTGGCCGCGATTTGTTGGACCTCCGGCCGCAAATCCTCCTGAAATGACCATTAACATCATCATCCGTGCTATCACCATCCATCTTTCTTCCTTGACGGTTATCTCTTTTCTGGAAATTCCTTCCTGACGAAGGTAGATAATTGTTCATCTTACCTTTCGGCCAATCTTCTAATGCTCTCTTCAAATGCTTGCATTCATTGGTTTCATGCCACAATCCTTGTGGAAATGACAATACTTGCTTTGTCTATGTTACGGTAGGGCGTCTTCATTTCGGCCGGCGCCTTTAGCTCATGCTGATCTTTATTTCCATAAGAATGGAATATTGATCTTTGTTGAACTCTATAGGTTCAACTGAGGCCGCCGGCTCAGACCGCCTACTCCTCTTGGACGAGGTGGTCAAAGAAGTCATTGCCCAAGTTTCAGCTTTCTTGGGCGGATTCTTTTTTGGCTGAAAGCCTCTTCACCTTCTTTACCTCCGGCTGTTTTGCCTCAGCACAAACCTCCGTGGCATGAATGAATGCTTCAGCTTCCTTCAAAGCTTCCGTCAATGTGGTGATTTTCTTCTTGACCAAATCAAACTTAAAGCTTCCTGGTCTTAAACCTCTGATGAAGGCGTCAAACGCAACTCCACGCATTCAGATCCTGGATCTGCAATGCTTCTAGATTGAACTCTTCACATAACCTCTCAAGGCCTCTTTAGGACCTTGAACACCTTACCCAAGTGCATGCTTGTTTTTTGTTCTTGACGATTAGCCACAAAGTGACTAGTGAACAGGATACTGAGCTCAGTGAAATTGTTCACTGAGTTAGGCGGCAAATTGTTAAACCATTTCTGAGCTACTCCCTTCAACGTAGCTGGGAAATTCTTACACCAAGTAGCATCGTCCACCCCTTGGACATACATCTGATGCTTATAGGCTGATAGATGATCGTCTGGATCTGTTGTTCCATCGAAAGGCTCGATCTCGGGAGCTTAACCTTTGGGAAAGGAGGGGACTCCATAATTCTGACCGAGAAAGGAGTTGGCCAATTGATCTGGAGTGCCCCAACCTGACCCTCAATGGGTATGTGCTCCCGGGTACTCCTTTAGTACCGGATTAGAAGAGGTGTTAGCTAAGGCTGACGCCTATACACCATTGGCTGCAAAACTGTTTTTTCTTGCCTTGGCTGAAAAGCGAAGGTCCATGGCTTCGTCCTCTGTTCTGGACGGAAGCCTTCAATGACGGTCCTTCATATAAGGAGTGGAACCAGAGGCTGAACGCTGCTGGGCTGCCGCTCTCTTGGCTTCCAGATACTCCCTAGCATCAGTCTCCATTTTGTGGCCGTAGGGGGAATATTGTCTCCTGGACGGACTACCAACCTCCAGTCCATCTTTCTCCTGAGTCACTAACAGCTGGTGCTTTCCTTTGGAAGGCGGCCTGGACAACTCTGGCCGAGGTGGCCGGCTGTCCTGGACGACCCTCCTGGACCTCCCTTTGAACGGCTCTGCTGCCTCTCCTCCTGGACTTATCTGAAAGAACAACATATTGTTCTTAATCTGCTCTTCCATAACAGCGGTCATTCTAGTCTAGAAGTCATTTAAGACATGCTCTAAGTGACCAGCTGTCACTGGACGATCAAGGTTTTCCTGGATGACAGGGTCACGTCCTCCCTCAGATATGACGAGCATGATGCCTGTCCCGTCCCGGGGTGGCCTCTCGTCATCACATATCTCTACTTGAACTCTAAAATTCTGTTCCTTCGCACATTTGATGAGTGACAATCCGTCATCGTTGCGTCTCCCCACAGACGGCGCCAAATGTTACGTAGTATGAAACTCGCAATGCAATACAACAGCTCCCAACTTCGAGTCCTTAATTTGGAGACTTGTGCAACAATGATTGGTCTAATCCGGTCGACTCGACAGCAACCTGCAAAAAGGGACCCACCCTGGAGGTTTTGGTGGTATTTACCCCTCCGATGCTTAAGTCATATATCAGGGATATGAAGGAACTTTAGAGAGAGAAAGTAGAGAAGAGAGAGAATTATGGCAGAATAACAGTACTTTGCTGAAAAACGTACCTTTCCCCTGATTTCAAGACTATTTATACTGTTTGAAATGACTGTGTACCTTGATGTCACCCTAATTGGGAGCATCTGATTGGCTAAGCAGTAAAATGATGACACGTGGCAGGTGCTGATTGGCTAATACACCTCACCTTTATTCAGAGATGTAGGCTGCCTTAGCTGGGCCTAAGTACAATTTTTGGGCCATAATAGGGGCTTTAGTACACCTTTTCCAGAGAAATGTACTTTTAGCCATATAACCTTCTGACCCTGTGTACTTTACCTCCCTGTGCCTGCGCCACATGTAGGGCTCTGATGAGGCCACGTGTCATCTTGGTAGCCCTTGATTTCTAGGCTACAACACGTACCATAATACTTTTTACACTTTTCTTTTTTGTCTGTCCTATAATACTTTTTACACTTCTATTTGGGGATATGACCCACTATTTTTTAATCATTCTACCTTTTAACTATTGGCCTACACTATCTTTCTTCCAAATAAAATAATACCACTCTTATTACCTTCCAACTCCAACCATGTCCCACATTCTCTCTCCTTAAAATAAAATAATACTACTTTTACTAACTACTAACTCCTATCACATCTACTTTTTAATAAAATAATAATTGATAACAAAACAACAACTTATCATCTAAAACTACATGTCTTGATAAGTGTCAAGATTATTATGGGACAAAGGGGGTATTTGAGTAATTTAGGATTATTATCGCCACGTGATTTTCATGCTTTCAACAACTAACTACTAACTAACAAAAGAACTTCCAACAAGATACTTTAACTAAAAATAATAATAATTCTTTATTATCAGAAATAAGTATTGTCTCAACTTAAAACAAATAAAACCTCCTAAACTAGGTGAAAATCCCCTTCCTAGTATCAATAGTATGTAATCCCCCGTAATTTTATGGATTTTAATTTATAAATAGATTTTTGTATTTATATATTTATATTTAAACATAGTTGAGTTTAAAATGATGTATTTATTTAAAGAAGGATGACTATTTTGAAAGACAAAGGAATTATTTTAAGGATTTAAGGAAGTTAAAATATTTTTGTATAGACATGCTTTGAAAAATGTTTGAAATACTAATCGGATTTGGAAAAGAATTTAATGGGATTGAGGAACCCAAATTCTAAGTGGATTAGGAAAAGGATCTCTATTGATGTTAAGAGTTTTAAATCATCAATCCTATTCATTATTAAACTTTATTGAAACACGATCTCCTTTTCTTAAGCCCAAAAGGAAAAACCTACTTATAAATACCTTAAACTCAATTATTTTACCACACAAATTTTCTCTCTCCTCCTCCTCACTACTCCTAAAGTTGCCGGTCCTTCTCTCTCTTCTTCCTTTCACATTTTTTTTCTTTTTCTACCAATTTTCTTTCTTCTTCTTCAAGTAACGCTTTCTTCTTCGCCAAAAAACGTCACCACTGCTGTCGGTGCTGCTGTCCATTGTCGTCACCTTTCTCTTCTTTGTTTCCTTGATTCTTTGGTTTAATTCTTTTCTTTCTCCTTAAGTTTTGATTAAAGATTGTGTTTTTATGTATTGTTTTAGTACTAATCATGATTAATAACTTTAATTTACTATTTTAATGGTGAATCTTTAGTTATATATATTATTTATTAAAAGAATAAAATATCAGATTTGATTATTATTTTTAGATTGAGTTTTAATTATCAAAGTATGAATTTTTAGGGTGTTAAATATTGAAAAATCATAGTAGCATGTCATAAACTATGAAATTGATTTAAATTACGAATTTAAGCATGTTTAAGTATGTTTAAAGAGAGTTTTGAAATTTTATAGGTTGCTGGAATTTTAGATGTGAAATTAATAACGGAGTTTTATGGATTTTAATTACTAGTATATTGGTACTATGCTAGATAAGATAAGTAATTGAAGTTTTAATGGTAAAAACAACTTTTAAATATTTTTAAAGAGGATTTCAAGTATTTCAAAGTTGTTGGATTTTATTTAGTGTATTGACTTTGAATTATATTGGTTGTTTTAGGCAGAGATTTTTCAGTAAGCGACTTTTAAAGTGATTGAAGGTAGCCTAGTAGTTTTGTTACGTAGTGCTAAACTCGTAAATTAATACTACTATCCCCAACAATAGGTTCAATAATAAGAGACTTGTGCAACAATGCCTGGACTCGAAACCCGAACCTGAGCTCCGCCTTCAAACCTGCAAAAAGGGACCACCTTGGAGGTTTGGGTGGTATTTCCCCCTCCGAAGCTTAAGTCGTGTATCAGGAGTGCAAAGGAAACTTTTAGAGAGAGAAAGTAGAGAGAGAGAGAATTTAGCAGAATAACAGTACACTGCTCTGAAAAACGTACCTTTTCCCTGATTTCAAGGACTATTTATAGTGTCTAAAAAGACTGATGTACCTTGATGTCACCCTAATTTGACAGCATCTGATTGGCTAAGCAGTAGTATTATGACATGTGGTGATCATTGATTGGAGAGTACACATCATCCATTCTATAAAGATGTTCTTTGCTTTTACTGGGCCTAAGAGGTTGGTCCAAAAGGGGTCTGATATAACCTTCTTTATCTAGAAAAGTGTACTTTAGGCCATGCACCTTTCTGGGTCATGTACTTGACTACAGCAGCAAAGTGCCACATGTAGGGTGGCGATAGAGCCACGTGTCTCATTTATAGCCGTTGATATTTTTAGGCTACAACATTTACCCTTTAAAAGAGGATTTTTACCATTTTAGGCGCCCAGACGGTTGAAATTCTCTTTTAACCGATGAGAACTGCCCTTCCTTTTTTAAGATGAAAAGGGAGCCATTTTGCCGGTCTCAACATGTCAACCCTCAAGGGTTTTTTTGGGGTGCAATGGTTACTTTACCGAAGGGGGAGGTCATTTTTACCTCCCTATAAATATGAGTCTTTGTCCTTTTTGCAATCATTTTCACATCTTTGAGAGAATTTTTAGAGAGAGAGACTCTGCTCAATTTCTTACTGAACCTTAGAGAGAGAAAGAGGCTTCGTCCAAGATCTCGCTAAGTTTCTTCAATCCATCCAAGATCTTATTAAGTTTTCTCCATCCGTCCGAGTAATTCAACATGTATTTGTTTATGCTAAAATTTATCACTTATGATGAAATTGAAGTTTGCGGGACGTGTCAACCAGATGATGTTAAAGTCGATGCGACAAAAGAATGCAAAGGGGAGTCAAAGGGGATGAACACACAAAAGGGGTGACGCGGAAAACCCCAATGAAGATGGGTAAAAAACCGCGGGTGGTTGGAGATCCACCAAACTAATATAGTTCACTATCTTTCTACGCGACTGATCGTCGATTACAAGAATGTTTAGTTCACTCTAATGTCTTTCTCTCAATATTGCGTAAAAAACATGTCATTGACCTCTCTCTCCCTTTTATATGCCTTCCTCTTTCTTTGGCTTTTTCCCCTAACGAATACAAAAATAAATTCACTAATTATTACATTAATCTCTATGCTTGAATCATAGAGAATCTTCTATGCTCACGCTCCTGCGTCTTCAATGTTGTCCTCTCTAACGACTGAATTTATGGCTTAAAATGCTCTTGCCTTATTTGCTGACCGTTACCATTCAATGCACTGCTCTTAATTGTACATCCTCCGCTATGTTTTTGGTTTGCATCTTCTGTGTCTTTACGTCAGATGATACTACATCATCGAATCATCGCGTCGTCGCGTCAATGTCATCCTGTCAAATAATTCAGCCATAACATTTTTCCCCCAATTGTTGAATTGGGGTAACACAAAGCCCATGAAACAATTGTTAAAAAATCAACAAATCAAATGAAATTCTACACAAGTCATCAAGATATCACAAATCGCAAGAAATCTCGTCCTTGTTAATTTAAAGAAAGAAGATTTCCAAAGAAACGCATGGAGGGAAAGGAGATCTGCTTTGAGCGGTTATCTTTGGTAGTCCAAGGGTCTCAAAATACAAAAGGTAGTTTTATTTTTAATTAGCCGTTTTAATTATAACCGTTAGCACGATTGTCATGATTGCTCACTCTTGGCATAAATAACTTAAGCGACTGAGAAGATCATAACTTTTACTCTCACTTCATCAAATCTTTCTCTCTCTTTAAGTAAGGCAACTTCCATAACTTCCTTTACTCTCTCCTTCGGCAAATCGATCGCTGACACCAGGTAATTTCGCACTTTTTCGCTCATTTTTTCCTTTGATTTGCTCTATTTTCTCTTCCTCCACCGCGCTCATGGCGCCCAGTAGACGTAGCATTAGGACTTTTGTGAAAAACCAGGAGAAATCGAAAGGGAAAGAAAAAGCTGTAGAACAAAGGGTATAAAATGAGGACGAACTGTCAACAATGTCAGAAGATGACCTTTTAAGGTTTCTAGACTTAGGAAATTTGCCTGAAAGTACTGTCATTAGAAATGCTGAACCTGACGAACCCCCAGAATCGTGTCCCCAAAAATGGGTAGTGCTCTATGAATACCCTTTCAAAATAGGTCTTAGGCTTCCCTTCACCCCTGTGGCAAGGGATCTTATGCAGATTTACCAAATCAGCCCAGGGCAGATTACGCCCCAAGTCTGGAGAATCATGAGCGTCATCGACAGGGTGACGGCGTCGTGGGACGAAGCCTTCACCCTTCACGACTTGCTGTTACATTATCTAATTAGGGTTAAGGCGAAAAATAGGATAGCCTTGCATGCAAAGGCGAGGTTAGAGCCTCTGGTCAGGGGGATACAGTCAAACGATAGAGGTTGGAAAAACAGGTTTGTGTTTGTGAAGAGATCGTCGCTAGGGGAAGCCGGGGCGTCTCTGGTTGGCGGCTGGAATACCGAAGGTGTGTTTATTTTCAGTCTTTCTAAATTTGTGATGCGTCGTTAACATCACTCTTACATCGTTTCTACTGCAGGTCTTAACCCAAAATTGTTGTCGCATCGCGACGAGTCTCAAAGTCTCTGTGACAAGTTTCTGAAGGTGTCAGAGGAGGACAGACAGTTCAGAAAAATTCTCTTTGCCTCTCAATACAGTTGTTCATCTATGGCTTGTGGTGAGTCTATATATTTTTTGTTTTACTTTACTCATGGGTAGGACTTTTACTTGGGCCGGTTTCATACTGACATTTTAACCTTCCCTGGACAGGTTCATCTCAATCGCGTCCTAGGGGGAGTTTGGATGGGCAAGTGCTAGCCAAACTGTTGCGCAAGCGCAAGAGGGAGTCCTCCGCTGACGCTGCGTCAGCATCGTCTAAAAAGGACACGGCGGTCGTCGTTCACTTGGACGACGAAGACGATGTCGCGTCCAAGACGCGCAAGACTGACTTCCTAGCCCCTCCAGACAAGAGCGGGCCTTCCTATTCTGTGACCGTCCCCCAACGACTTCATGTCGTTGGAGAGGTCCATACGGCCGGAGGCCAACAGGTTCCTCTTCCCCAGCGCTATGGAAAGGATTAAGGATCACACTCTCCCTCGCATGATGTCAGATGGGCTAGAGCTCCTATTCCAGGTATAGACATTTGCTTTACCCTTGTCTTGGATACTATGCTGCTATGGTAATGACACCTAACCCATATCCTCTTTCTTTTACGCAGTCTTCCCAACATCTCCTAATGGAAAAAAGAGAGATCTCATCTCTGCTGAAGGGTCATCTGTCCATGAAGCAGAGAATGGAGAAAGCAGAAGCGGACGCGAAGTCCAAAGGTGCTGAATTGGAGTCCTGCAAGGAGACTATGAAGGAGATGAAGGAAACTTTGAAGAAAAACGGGGAGGAGCTGGAAGAGATTAGGCAGAGGGCGACTACGCTGGAAGAATCCTCGCGTCAGGAGATCACGGCTCTCCAGGCGAGTGTTGACGCTCAGAAGAATGAGATGGACCTTCTTGAGGCTGAGGTGACAACTGGGGTTAGGGCCAAGCTGATGCACCAGTTTCCGATGAAGAAGACAGCGTCATGGACGCTGCAAAAGGACATTGACTTATACATCCAATTCATGGGGTCAATGAAAGATCTTATGGATGAGGAGGACTTGGCTGCGACGGCAGATTCTTCATCGAAGGTTGATGAAAACGCCCCGTCTTGTGATGGGTTCATAGTGTCAGATGTGCCTCCTGACCCTGAGACTGAGAAGGAAGCCCCAGCCACTGTCTTGCCAGCTGAAGCGTCAGAGGGGAAGGAAGCTGAGAAGATCCCTGACGTTTAATTTCTAAATCCCTTGCGTCATGCTTCTTTCGTTTAAACTTTTAATCAAACTATGTTTTAAGTCACTCAAGGGAGTGACTGTTTGTACTATACTTTTGGGTCACCTATGGGGGTGACCATAACTCTTTTAATTTCCATCATTTACTTCGTTGTTTTTGAATTTTTAACATAGATAATCTTATGCCTCTACTGTGTGTCACATGCATGTGTCTCAGTCGTTATTCCGACGTTTCTAGAGGATTAGTCAGGCGTCTAATAGGCCATCTTTGGTCGCTCGGACGTAACGTTTGAACTCAATAAGAGTCATCATTGGTCGTTCAGAAGTGTCGTTTGGACTTAATAAAAGTCGTCACTGGTCGTTCAGACGTGTCGTTTGGACTAAACGACTTTTAGAATACACATAGGAAATACATAAGACTTACATATACCCGTCAGGCGTCAGGGGGATGGCTGAAATGTCATCAGTAGCTATGATTTTAAAATGACTGTGCCCCTGTCGTCGCGTTGGCTGAGGCAATAGTGGAAATGGTTGGGACGTTAATAAGTTGAATGGGGACAATTTGCCTGCAACTTCAACAAGTACCCAGTGAGAGAACACTATGGTCGCTAACACCTAGCGACCTAATTATTATAGCATTACCAATGATTCTACATCTCTATGTGTATATATGTATCCCCCTTTTTTTTTTTTTTTTTTTTAAAAAAAAACTGGGAAAATAAAGCTTGTCACTTAGCTTTAAAAGTAGTATCGTTTGAGGTGTGTGGCATTCTAGCTACGAGGTACGGAGCTTCCGTCACATCGGACCAATTGGTAGGCTCCATGGCCTACTACTTTACTGATTTGATATGGTCCTTCCCACTTCTGACCTAACTTGCCAGCGTTAGCCTCTTGTGTGTTCTGGAATACTTTCCTTAGGACCATTTCCTTCGACGAAGGACTTGGCTTGGACGTTTTTGTTGAAGCTCCTCGCTACTATTTGCTGATGTGCCGCCATGCGCACCAGCGCTGCATCGCGCAACTCCTCAATGGTATCTAGGTCGTTAATCAACTCATCGCTGTTCCGTCGCTCTGTCGCTAGGCTGCATCTCGCAGTTGGGACGCTTACCTTCGAAGGCAAGACAACCTCGCAACCATAGACTAGTGAGAACGAAGTTTGTCCGGTGGCGGTGCGCGGTGTCGTGCGGTTAGCCCATAAGATGGAAGGTAACGCCTCCGCCCATTTACCTTTCTTGGCTGCGAGCCGCTTCTTCAAAGAGTCAATGATCGTTTTGTTGCTGGACTCAGCCTGTCCATTGGCTTGCGGGTATCTTGGCGTTGACGTTTGCAGCACTATGCCCCATTCATCGCAGAAGCGTCTTGTTTCGTTGCTAATGAACAGCGACCCATTGTCGCATACTATCTCAGACGGGACGCCAAATCAGCAAATGATGTTAGTGTATATAAAGGAAATCACTTCCTTATCGCGTACCTGTTGAAAAGAACCTGCCTCAATCCACTTAGAAAAATAGTCAGTTAGTGCCAATATAAAGACCTTCTGTCCTGGGGCTGGAGGTAATTTACCAACTATGTCCATGCCCCACTTCATGAAATGCCAAGGTGTTAGAGTAGGATGCAAAAGTTCACAAGGTTTGTGCGTCATACCTGCATGTCGTTGACAACTATCGTATTTGGCGACATACCTTATTGCGTCCTTCCTCATTGTTGGCTAATAATAGCCCATGCGCAATACTCTATTAGACAAGCTGCGTCCTCCTGAATAATTCCCAATGATGCCGTCATGCATGTCCTTCAGGACTTGCCTCCACTGCTCCTTTTCCAAACAACGTAGGTAGGGGCCTGCGGCAGACTTTTTGAAGAGTACTCCTTGAATGAGTACGTATCGCGACGCCTTGAATCGAATTCTGCGTGCTTCCGCCTTATATGTTGGGAGTACATTGTTAGCAAGGAAACCATAAAATGGCTTTGTCCAATGAACGATAGGGACGGACGTAAACGAAACGTCCCTTAAAGAAGATCCGAGATTGGCCAATGCATCCGCTTGTGTATTCTGGTCCCTAGGTATCTGCAAAATGTCAAACGAATTAAACACTTTACTTTTACTCTGAGCTATTTCTAAATACATGGCCATTTTAGAGTCTTTTGCTGCGAATTAGCCTTTGACTTGGCTGACTATCAACAGTGAATTGCTAAAGACTTTTAATGCTTTCGCTCCCATGTCTTATGCTAACGTCATTCCGGCTATGAGCGCCTCGTACTCGGCTTCATTGTTCGTTGCTCTAAATTCACAGCAAATGGCTCGCACTATCTTCCCCCCTTGTGGTGAAACAATGCTTAGACCTGCACCACGAAAATTAAAAGATCCATCAACAAACAATATCCAGGAGTCGTCGTTCACTTGGTTAATCCTTGCGACTTCGTCGTCTGCGAGCTTTTCCAGCTCTGGGATAAAGTCTGCCACAAAATCTGCCAAAGCTTGTGACTTGACAGCGGTTCTGGGATGAAACTGGATATCTACGCGCTGAGTGCTATTGCCCACTTGCTCATGCGACCTGTCAATTCCGGATGTCGCAAGACAACTTGATAGGATAATTAGTCATAACACAACAGTATGCGTTTCGAAATAGTGCCTAAGTTCTTAAAGCTAGACTATGGCTAAAATGAGCTTTTCTAATGAAGAATACCTGGTCTCCGCGTCTAGCAGAGACTTACTGACATAGTAGATTGGTAGCTGCTGGCTCTCCGCTTCCCGCTCAGGACAGCGCTGACGGACACGTTCTTACCGCGAGATAGCGCTGCAACGTTTCCCCATATTTGGCTTTGACAATAATGGCGGCGACGCTAAGTAGCTTTTAAGTTTTTGCAGTGCGTCTTCATGTTGTTGCGTCCATTCGAAGCCCTTGTTCTTTCTCAGGACGTCATAAAATAGGTGACACTTCTCAAATGGCCGGGATATAAAACGATTCAACGCAGCTAAGCGACCAGTCAACTTTTGCACTTCCTTGACGCTTCGTGGGGACTGAATGTTGAGATGGCTTTATTTGTCTTGGCTGGCTTCAATTCCTCGTTGCGTCACGACGTACCCTAGAAGTTTCCTGCGGACACTCCAAAGGTGCATTTAGTAGGTTTAATTTCATGCCATACCTTCGTAATACGTCGAAAGCCTCCGACAGATGCTGAATGTGATCGCCTGCTTGCTTGGATTTGACGAGCATATCGTCGATGTATACTTCCATAGTGTCACCTAGTTGATCTTTAAACATTTGATTAACCAGCGCTGATATGTGGCACCTGCATTTTTCAAACCAAAAGGCATAACCTTGTAACAATATATACCTTTATCGTAACAAACGCGGTCTTTTCCTGGTGTCCGGATGCATCAATATTTGGTTGTACCCGGAATAGCGTCCATGAACGTTAAAAGCTCGTGACCGCCGTCGCGTCGACCATTGCATCTATATGAGGGAGAGGAATGGATCCTTGGGACATGCTTTGTTTAGATCTGTGAAGTCGATGCAGACTCTCCACTTCCCGTTCTTTTTGCTGACCACCACGACGTTGGTAGCCAATCTGGGTACTTTAATTCGCGGATCTTTCCGGCATCGATCAGTTTCTGGACCTCATCATTGATGACCTAGTTCCTTTCAGGAGCGAACTTGCGTCTTTTCTGCTTTAGAAGCTTGTGAGCGGGGTCGACGTTGAGTTTATGCGTGATGACTTCAGGACTGATTCCTGTCATGTCTTCATGGGACCAAGCAAAACAATCTTGGTTAGCTTTCAAAAAATCAACTAACTGACCTCGTATCTCCTGCGATAATGTCGCTCCGATTCAAACGACGCGATCGGGGATGGATGGATCGAGCATCACTTCATCCACGTCCTGCTCGCTGGGCGCGTCGGGCGCTGACCATCCTTTAATTGCTAGATAGTCGCTTTTGGGGGCTTGAGACGAACTATAGCATTCCCTTGCGGACTTCTGCTCGCCCTTTATTTCTTGGACCCCCCATTTGGTAGGAAACTTCAGTGACTGATGATAGGTTGAAGGGACGGCCTTCATCTTATGTATCCATGGGGTGCCGAGGATAATATTGTATGCTGACGGGCAGTCCACAACGTTGAATTTGGTTGGCAGGTTGACGCCTTTGGCTAGTGTTGGCAGTGTGATCTCTCCGACAGTATGTTGAGCCTCTCCACTGAAACCTACCAAAACAGTAGATTTTTTAGTAATATCTTTATCGCACAGACCCATACCTTCGAGGGCGCTTTTGAAATGTATGTTGGCTGAGCTGCCCCCATCGACCAACACTCGCTTCAACAAACAGTTGCTGACAGTCAGGGACATTACTAATCCGTCATGATGCTCCACATCGCAGACGTCGTCATCGTCGAAGGTTATCGCCATTGCTTCGAGCTTGCGTTCTTCAGCTGACCTGCAAGATTTATAAACGGCGGACGAGGGGGTACCCTCTCTTGCTAGCGGTTTGGCTGCGGAATACGTTAGTCCACATACATCAGATCCACCAGAGATGACGTTAATTACCTTTACATGTGTGGGCGACGCAGGAGGGTCGGACTGCGCGGTATTTCTTCCAAAGGACGCTTTACCTTTGTCACTCAAGAGGTCCTTAAGATGCCCCTTATTGAGCATGAACGCAACTTCTCGTCGTAACGCAATGCACTCCTCCGTCTTATGACCATGGTCATGATGGAACTGACACCACTTTGACTGATCTTTTTGCGCTTCCGGACGATCGCTCTTCTTTGGCCAACAAACTGGCGCTCCGATTTTGGATAAGGCATTCACGACGCCTCCGACGTCAACGGAAAATCCGTAGGAGTCTAGAGCAGGGAAGGTTGGCGACTCCGTCCTTGCGCTGTTACCTGCACTTTCGACAACGTCAGTAACATTGTTTACCTGGTTTGAACGGCTATAAGGGTGACTTCGCTAGTTGTTCTTCTTAGGGACAAAGGCCTTCCGATTAGCAGGAGTATCTGGTGCGCGCCGGGTGGATATGGTGTTGAGGATGGCATCGTCTTCCTCCAACCTCATTTGTGCTAACGCTCGCGACTTGACTTCCTCGAACTCTGGCACGGGTACTTCGTCAGACGATTGTATAGCTTCGGCCGCAAGATTAATCCTTTCCTGAAACATTCAATAGCAGTCTTAGTATCAAGATCTTTAATGCTAATCATTTCTTTGTTAAAGCGATTATAATAATCGCGAACGGATTCTTTGGGTCCCTGCACGACGCCATATAGGTCGCTCGTTTGCTTTTCCAGGCTGCGACTGCCTTTAAACTTCTCATAGAACTTATTGACGAGGGTGGAGAAATTGCCAATGCTTCCTGGCTTGAGAGATCCCAGCCATTTGAGAGCGGGACCGGTGAGCGTGGCTCCAAACGACTTGCACATGCATGCCTCTACCAAATGCCAGGGAATTGACGCTTGCCACATCCGTTGTTTGTATTGCGCGACGTGCTCGCCTGGATCAGTTGAACCATCATAAGTAGCAGCTAAGGTAGGCAGGTTGAGGTTCTTGGGGAGCACGGCCCTTGAGATCCTATCAACGAAGGGTGACTCTGCGTAGCCGTCGGGGTGTTCCACGATGCCTGGTGTTGGGGCTCCGGGGAGCTGGGACATGAGCTTCATCAAGCGTTTGTTTTGCTTTTCGATTTGAGCCATGCACTTTGTCATAAGATTCGCTTCTCCTTCACCTTGGTCGTTTTCTTCATTGTTTAAGGGCTCTTCGGCCTCGGGCTCTCCGTCATCTTCAGGCTCTTCATCATCCGACTCAGGAGATTCCCCATAAAAGGGATGTCGATCATATTTTCTCAACGCCGGGTTTTCGAAGCCCTGGACGATGCTAACTCCTCTTGCAACTTCTGGATCCTCTCCTGAGATGTCGTAAAGTCGGTAGTTAGATGCTCGTTAGCTTGCTTTATTTCGAGCATTTCTGCTCTCATTTGCTCGTACTGCCTTCGCATTTCCTCGAGGTTAGGTGTCTCTCCCATTTGACGGATTTTGAATAGTAGATGGTCTGGTTATGCCCCACGGTGGGCGCCAAATTGTTTATGCTAAAACTTATCACTTATGATGAAATTGAAGTTTGCGGGACGTGTCAACCAGATGATGTTAAAGTCGATGCGACAAAAGAACGCAAAAGGGAGTCAAAGGGGATGAACACACAAAAGTGGTGACGCGGAAAACCCCAATGAAGATGGATAAAAAACCGCGGGTGGTTCGAGATCCACCAAACTAATATAGTTCACTATCTTTCTTCGCGACTGATCGTCGTTTACAAGAATGTTTAGTTCACTCTAATGTCTTTCTCTCAATATTGCGTAAAAAACATGTCATTGACCTCTCTCTCCCTTTTATATGCCTTCCTCTTTCTTTGGCTTTTTCCCCTAGCGAATACAAAAATAAATTCACTAATTATTACATTAATCTCTATGCTTGAATCATGGAGAATCTTCTATGCTCACGCTCCTGCGTCTTCAATGTTGTCCTCTCTAACGGCTGAATTTATGGCTTAAAATGCTCTTGCCTTATTTGGCCTGACCGTTACCATTCAATGCACTGCTCTTAATTGTACATCCTCCGCTATGTTTTTGGTTTGCATCTTCTGTGTCTTTACGTCAGATGATACTACGTCATCGAATCATCGCGTCGTCGCGTCAAAGTCATCCTGTCAAAAAATTCAGCCATAACAATTTTCCTTTTGTTAATCCTTATTTTGTGCTTTTCCTTTTTCATTTTTTAAGAAAAAATGGATTCTTTCTCTTCATCGAATATTCCCGGCCACTTAAGGGTTCGTCTTAACCCTAGAACAAAGAGTCTTTCTTCCTCGACGCATTCGAGAGTTGGACCTATTCTAGCTGGACATGCATTTTATTTTTTTGGACATGGACGACAAAGTCAGACGACCACTCTTTACCTGTGCAGGGTAATCTGGCGCGCGTTAAGCAAACAACGCGCATTAGACGAGGGGTGAATCTCCCGGCCTCCAGCTCAGAAATGGAGGCATCAACAGGCCGAATCCCTGCCGAGGGGGAGCGCGAGGTTCAAAGTGCATGACCAGCAAACATAACCCCTTCTCCTGAAAGCGTCCAGGATGAGAGGATCAATGAGGAAGTTTCTTAGGCGAACCCGTCCACGCAAGGTATGGCGGTGGACGAGGCCAACGAGGTAGAGATCTCACCGAACTCGTCCAATAATTCGGACAATCCCTCTACTACCTCTTCTGAAATTAGGCGCCGCTTAGGTCCTCTACTTGACCTTAGGTTCATCTTAGCTGACAATAGTTGGCTTGGACGAGTAGGCTCAGACCTTATGCATTTCTCCTCGGCCATGCCTATGCCGGGGTACTCCTTTGTTTTGCCAGGACGAGAGGATACTATAGTTAGTGCCCCGTCCGGCCACTTCTCTGTCTACCGTCTAGCTTTGGACGCAGGGTTGCGATTTCCTTTGCATCCTTTTATAAGCTGGCTTCTCCAACACTATAGCATCAGCCATAACCAACTTGCCCCAAATTCTTGGCAAAATATTCTAACTTTCCTGGCCGTTTGCAAGCTGAAAGGTGTCACTCCTTCCTTGGCCGCTTTTACCCAAATACACTATGTATATAAAGTTCCCAGGACCGTGGAAGGGGCCTGGTTCAGCGTATGTAACCGTCATGACTTCTTGACGTCTTGGGACAAAACATCCAAGATGCACGTCTGGAAGGCGGATTTTTTATTCGTCCAGGCCCCTAACGAAGCTGTGGCTAGACGATATCGATATTTCAGCCGAGCTACCACCAATACTGGATAGACAACGTTCTTCTTAGAACTAGAGGACGACTTGGCTGAGGAGAGGATGGAATACTTCAGGATATCGGAGTATTCCACTCCAAACAACTCCTCTTTTAAGGGTTCGTCCAACTGGATTCCTTTTAAAGAGATGTTTTACAATGATAATTTTTTTTGGTCGCTGCAGGCTTGTGGCGGGCCGAGTATAGAGGTATACTTCTGTCTTTTTTCCAAGTAAATGCCCTCGTCTAATGATTATAATTGTCTAATAAATGTCTCTCTTATTGTGCAGCTTCCACTAGAGCCGTCCTGAAAAAATCTTGGACGGGAGATATCAGTATGCCCAAGTTCACAAACTCTTTATGGAAGGAGTATAGTAAGCCGGGCTCGGAAAAGAGGACGGACACCTTGGTAAGGCTAAGCTAAACCTTTTTTATTGTTGCTGGCCTGTTTCTTCCAAGACGAACCTTCCCTTAAAACGGAAGGCGTCCAAGAAACAACCGGCCGACCTTCTTTAACCCACGAGGCTCGTCCAGATAATCAATATGTTGGTTTTCTGGACGAGCACTAATATCTGGACGTTCGCTGTTTCAAAGAGGAAGGCGGCCAAATTTCTTGTGGGCGACTTCCTTATTTTGTAGGACCCCGTCCTGAGAATCAATATATTTGTTGACTTCTTGGACGAGCTCCTTTATAAGGACGCTCCTGACTTCCAAAAGAAAGGCGGCCAATGCTTTTGTGGCCGGTTTGTTTCCGGGGGGAGATGTCGTCCAAAAATGCTTTTTAACTTCAATGGACGAACTCTTTCCCAACTCGAAAGAATTCGACGACGATCTCCCTCTTTGACAGGGCCCCATCCAGGGACTAACACACCATTGGTCTTTTATTGATCCCAACGTTGTTGGATCTTGCCGCTCTCCTTCTTCGGGCATGCCTCGTCCAATTTGGAGAATTTCTATTCTTAGGACGATTTCTTTTCTTTTGACGCTTACATGTTTAACTTGTCTTTTTTCAGAAAAACGCTCCAACGTCTAAGGCGTAGGCGGAGAAGGCGGCCACAAAGAAAAGGCCGGCCGCAACAGGAGATGTGTCTCCTCCCAAAAAATCCAAAGGCTTTACGACCAAGAAAAAGAAAGTTGACCGACCTTCCCTGCCGAAGGTCAAAATTCCCCCTTCAACAGAGGAAAAGGCCATGGTTCCATATACGAGCGTAGTGGGTTTGTTATCTTGGACGAGGCCGAAGGGGTCGAAAAGAACATTTCTCAGCCGGACGCGGCTAAGGACAACTCGGCTTTTTTGGGCCCGTAGCGGGGCTTGTTCCACAGGTGCCCCAGGCTTATAGATCGGCCTCTCGATCTTCTGGTGAGTCTAATCATTCTAACATAGTTAGAACTCTGTGCGTGGGCGGATGTCCAATGAGTCCGTCCAATAAACTGGCTATGGTTATACCCGTCCGAAATACTGACGACTCTCCACTTTCAGATAAAGGCAAGGGGGCAGCTGAAGTAGCTTCTCATGGTTCTGCTATATTGTCGGACGACGACTCCTCGACGGCTTTTGCGAGGATGACTTCGGCCGACCGTGAGAAGCTCAAGTAGGAGCTCTTCAAATGATTCCCTGAGCCTTACATTAAAGGCTTAAGAGGGGTTTCATCCGGGCATGTAGGCTACATGTCTCAACTAGCTGTTGAGGTATAGTCTTCATTTCTCTGCCGTCTTTCTTCCATACTTAGCCAATTTGATTTCTTTTATGATCGTCCTAACATGGTTTGACCTTCCCTTTTTCAGCTATTTGCTCGCAGCAATAACTGAGGACTAGGCAAGATTGCTCAGAAAAGAAAACAAGCAGCTCGTTAGGGATGCTACAACTGGTGGGGACAAGGATCAGTTTGCCATGGCCGAGCAGGAGGTACTGCATCGCCAGTCGAGAGAAGCTTGGGAGAAGAATTTAGCCGAGCTGAAATCGGCCAACAAAAGATAATTCCCCCGTCTTACCGAGCTTCTGGACGAGAAGGATGCCCTTGAGCGAACTCTCAAGGACGAAAGAAACACAACCCTTCTGACGGTCGTTGAGCTTCGGAGATAGAATTACTTTCTCCGAGCGAAAAATCACTAGTTGAAGAAGGAGGCCACTGATACTTTTGAGTCGGCCAAGGAGGCTCTTAATGAGGTGATAGATACCTCTAAGACTTGGGCTGTGAAGGCATTTGAAATGCTGGCCGAAGCTGACAACGTTCCCAGATACGAACGTCGTCTAGAGTTTCAGGAAAGCCTTCACAAAGCCACTATGGCCATAAACTTATCCTACTCTAAGTATTATTAATCACACGCCTAAAAATAACATGAACAAGCCCCATGTTTATCTTGTAAAACATAAAATCAATCTTTAACATAGCAAGCCTAACAGAACTAGGATTCTATGTTGTGTCCAAGAAGTAATCCTAACAGAACTAGGATTCTTCTTCACTCCATGTCACGCCACTTTCCAAGTCCCAAGTTACCACACAAGCCATCACTTGATTCTTATGCTTCATTTCGAACCCCAAGGTGTCCATGATCAAGTCAATAGGCTCATGGCTAACAAGTGCCTTTGCATCCATATCAATTACCAATCAAAACTACTATTAAACGCATGAAAGTAAGTATATCTGATATTTCTGAGGTGTTTAGAACTTAAACTAGCATGAAACTATTCATATTCATTCAATTTTAAGGAAAATGGCCCGAAATAGGCTTAAATGGCTTATTTTCGTTCCAACTTATCTATATGCTGTATTACCAATCAAAACTACTATTAAACACATGAAACTAAGTATATATATGATATGTTTGAGGTGTTTACAACTTAAACTAGCATGAAACTATTCATATTCATTCAATTTGAAGGAAAATGGCCCAAAAAAAGGCTAAATGGCTTATTTAGGTTCCAACTTGTTTATATGTTTTATTACCAATCAAAACTACTATTAAACACATGAAACTAAGTACATATGATATGTTTGAGGTGTTTACAACTTAAACTAGCATGAGACTATTCATATTCATTCATTTTGAAGGAAAATGGCCCAAAATAGGCCAAAATGGCTTATTTTGGTTCCAACTTGTCTATATGTTGTATTACTAATCAAAACTACTATTAAGCACATGAAACTAAGTATATATGATATGTTTGAGGTGTTTAGAACTTAAACTAGCATGAAACTATTCATATTCATTCAATTTGAAGACAAATCACCTAAAATAGGCTAAAATGGCTGACCTTGGATCCAACTTGTCTATATGTTGTATTACCAATCAAAACTACTATTAAACACATGAAAGTAAGTATATATGATATTTTTGAGGTTTCTAGAACTTAAACTAGCATGAAACAATTCATATTCATTCAATTTGAAGGAAAATGGCCCAAAATAGGCTTAAATGGCATATTTTGGTTCCAACTTGTCTATATGTTGTATTACCAATCAAAACTACTATTAAACACATGAAACTAAGTATATATGATATATTTGAGGTGTTTACAACTTAAACTAGCATTAAACTATTCATATTCATTCAATTTGAAGGAAAATGGCCTAAAATAGGCGAAAATGGGTGACCTTGATTCCAACTTGTCTCTATGTTGTATTACCAATTAAAACTACTATTAAACACATGAAAGTAAGTATATATGATATTTTTGAGGTGCTTAGAACTTGGACTAGCATGAAAATATTCATATTCATTCAAATCGAAGGAAAATGGCCCAAAATAGGCTTAAATGGATTCTTTTGGTTCCAACTTGTCTATATGTTATATTACCAATCAAAACTACTATTAAACACATGAAACTAAGTATATATTATATGATTGAGGTGTTTACAACTTAAACTTGCATGAAATCCGAAACTACTATTAAATACATGTCTTACCATAGTGTCTGTCCACATCAAATCCAACAATATAAGCTTTAATGTGTCTCCATGACCAATTGATGTTAAGATTTCGTATAGAAAGACCGATCCAAATACCATACTTGGCTCGCCACTGACCTAATAAAGCAAAAAATTAGAAATCCAAACATAAATTTGTAATAAGCATGATAAATTATAAATATTTACCTTTTGGTCGTCCCAAATCATCAAACTCTAAGACCATATCTCCGGTGTTGTGGAGATTCATCGTGGGACCTCTTTTACTCTTTCTAGATGCCTTTGGATTCTCACTTGACTTCTTCCCGCTTCCTTGGGCACTATAATATGCAGTGGTCTGACGTGGATCTAAGAATCAAAATAAGGAAACTAAATTAAAGAGCGAACAAATAAATTACATATTCAATATTTACAATATTCAAATAAACGCGAACATGAGGGGGTGGCTGCTGATCAGATGTCACCTCAATGCCAAGTAAAGCATTCCTATCAGTATCTAGCTCAAGTCATTCCATCTAAGCATCAAACGCATTTGTAGCACAATCACTGTCCTCTCCCTGGTGAGCCTCCTTTTCTGGGCGAAAAGGTGCATCGGAGTCCGATGAATGATCGCTCGAACCGTCACTAGCCATATATGTATCATATACATAGAAACAACAAAAAATGTTAACGAAAATTAAGATAATATATATCAACACATTATTGTAACAAAATCTATTATAAGTACATCAATTTATAATTCAAATTACTTGTATAGAACAGTTTTTACCTTTAATTTTGGTCAATAGGTTGCTCGATGAACGTTATACCTTCTTGGTGATCCATTCGCATGTAACTCTTTTCAGTATCAGACACATCCATCATATCATCATTTGGGATTGAGAAAGGGGGGATATCATCAAACTTATCATATTCTTCTTCGTCGTCAACATCACATACTCCTAAAATTATTATTTTACCATTAACAACAATGCATCACTGAGTGCCTATAGGATCAGATACATAGAACACTTGTTTTGCTTATGATGCGAGGATAAAGGTTCTTCAGTGTCACGCAGACGACTTATATCAACTAGAGTAAAACCGCATTCATCCGTTTGCAAACCACGTCTATTATCCGCCCACTTGCATTGAAAAATAAGCATAGTTAAGTCACAATAATCGAGCTCCCATATTTCTTGAATGATCCCATAATATGATTATTTAGCATCGATCGGAGTTTTATCCTTTGCACTCGCATACTCCCTAGATGATGCAACCATTGAAACCCCATAATTCTTGACCACCTTTGATTTCTTATCCTGACGTTCAGCGTAAAAGGTATATCCATCGATATCATACCCTTCATACAGTTAAAATTGTCACGTTTGTATAAAGTACATGATGGTTGTTTGTAGACGATTCACCAATTACTTTATTGTGGAACCAGTCAATGAAAGACCTATTATGCTCATTCATCAATGCCCTCTCCCCTTTTGATTGATTTTTGTGGCGCAATTCACGCATATGTCTTTCTAAGTATGGATTAACTTCAGTAACATGGTGCAACACAAAATGATGAGCTTTATTCAACTCACTCAATGAAGGTGAAATATGTCGCATTCCAACCCCACCCTTGCCTTCTAATCTATCCTCGTGTCTGGACTTTGGAAGACCTATCGTCAAAGCCTTAGCAAAATAAGAAGAACAATATCCTCCAACCCCTTCGACTATTGTTCCTTGAATAATACTCGCCTCTGGTCTTGCTGGATTCTTCACTTTCTTTTTCAAAGAACCCATATGTCCCTCAAAAGGGTATGCCCATTTTAAAAACACAAGAACACACAGTTTAATCTCCCTTACCAAATGAAGGACTAAGTGAACCATAATGTCAAAAAAAAGGTGGAAAATACATCTCAAATTGACAAAGTGTTCACCACCTCATATTGCAAAGCATCCAACTTATCAGGATCAAGTACCTTGTTGCATATGGTATTGAAAAATGAACACAACCTCGTGATAGCAACCCTAACATGTTTTGGAAGAATCCTGCGTATTGCAATCGGCAAAAACACTTGCATCATCACATGACAGTCATGGGACTTCAACCCAATTAATTTCAGATCAGTCATAGAAACAAGTCTTCTCATGTTAGATGAGTATCCAGTGGGAACTTTAATACCGTATAAACACTCACATAACAATTGTTTCTCTTTCCTAGACAATGTATAACAAGTTGGAGGCAAATACATTGTTGTTCCCTTACCTTTCTTAGCTTTTCCTTAACCTTTGGCCAAAATTAGGCCGAATCTTCAATTTCTCCATATCTCTACGAACCTTAAGACCATCCTTAGTCTTTCCGGCATATTCAACAGAGTACCGATAATTGCATCACAAACATTTTTTCAATATGCATTACGTCGAGACAATGTCTAACTGTAAGTATTTCCAATAAGAAGTCCCTAATATAACTCTTTTTCCAAATGACAACCATCGTCTTCCGAAGGTTTAACCCTCTTACCAAAATTGTTCCCATCCCCTTAACACATTATAAACTTCTTTTCCGTTAACGTTCTAGGAGCTGGAGCATTTTCAACAAACCCGTTAAATGGTTGCTTCTTTTTCGATATGGATGAGAAACTTAGGGAATTGCCATTAATGATATAGACATGTTTCCCACAATGTGGCAAATGTGTAGCCTCCATACCATTCTCACAAATGGGACATGCCTTTTTTCCTTGACCTATACCCCGATAAATTCCCATAAGCAGGATAATTTATAATACAGAATAGCATAGCACGAAGCCTGAAATCTTCATTAGAATACGCATCAAACACCATAACACCTTCGTCCCACATCTTTTTGAGATCTTCGATGAGAGGTGCAAGATAGATGTCTATATCATTTCCGGCGCTTAGGCCCAGAAATAAAGAGACAACATAATATATTCACTTCATGCACAACCATGGAGGAAATTGTATATCACTAAAAGAACAAGCCAAGTACTAGTTCACTACTCAAAGTACCGTAAGGTCATTCTGTCCGTACACAATCAAGTCTCAATTCCTAGCTTCCTGACCAAATTCTCTAATCTAGAATCGATAGCCTTCCATTTAGGAGAATCTGCTGGACGTCTAAGCATCCCATCTTTATTTCTCCGATCAGCATGCCATATTAGGTTTTGTGCATCTTCTTTGATATAAAAGAGCCTCCTGAACCTTGGCACGACTGGAAGATACCACAACACTTTCGCAGAAGGACCCGTATGGCCCGGTCCGGGCTCAACCCCATCCAAAAATTTATAGCGGGACTTACCACACCTCGGACATTCATAAAGGTCCGCATACTAGTTTCGATACAGCAAGCAATCATTCGGACATGCATCGATTCGCTCATATTCCAAACCCAAAGGATACATTAATTTTTTGGCATATTAGGTAGATTTTGGTAATAAATTACCCTTAGGAAACATATCTTGTAAAGCTTGTAAGAGTTATGTGAAGTCTACATCAGTGAAATTACACTAGTGGAAAAATGAAGAAGGGCTGCGCTGAAAAAGGCCTGTAGGGCTGCGCTTTTTGACAGCAGCCCTTTCAATAGCAGCCCTTCAATTTTTAAGTAGGGCTGCGTTAGAAAAGCGCAGCCCTTCACTCTTAGAAGGGTTGTGCTTTTTAGGTAAAGGCGCAGCCCTTCACTCTTAGAAGGGCTGCGCTTTTACCTAAAAAGCGCAGCCCTTCCTACCAAAAAAAAAATAAAAAAAATAAATTTTTCGACATTTTTTTACTATTAATCTCACATTTTCTGAATTTTAACATTTTCACTAAACTTTAAAGTAAACCATCCAAATCCAGAAGAGAAGAAATTACAGACAATGCAACTAAACCTAAATATACAGAAGAGAAGAAATTATTGATCTACAATGCGACTAAACCCAAAACAAAAAGGAACAAAAACTAATATACAGAAGAGAAGAAATTATAGATCTACAATGCAACTAAACCCAAAAAAAAAAAAAAAAAGAACGAAACGAAAAGGAACAAAAACTAATATACAAAAGAGAATAAATTATAGATCTGAAAATACAAGAACATTAATCAAAACAAAGATTAAGAAATTATAGATCTAAAAATACAAGAACTACCTCCAAACATTAACCTAATAATGTTTAAATACATAAAACAAAACCCTGATACATAATTAAGGAAAAAAAATTCAGAAAAACTTAAAACGCCTATTTGGAGCCTTAAACGAACTCGGATGGCTTAAAAAGCCTAAACATCATAGCATAGCGGTGAGTTTGATTCGTTGGCCCGTTCCGCTTCCGAAAAGGTATCACAATAGGCAATCGGACGCCGTCGGCATGATTCGTGCAAATCATTTCATGCTTTGTCGCAACTTTTCTGGGAGTTTTTGAGAGAGAAGAGAGGAGGAAAGGGAGGAGGGACGTGAGAGAAGGAGGAAAAGGAGGAGGGACGTGAGAGAGGAGAGAGAATGAGGGATAATATATTTGACGAAGCCCGCTTAATATTTGAAGCCCGCGAGTTTTTTATTTCAAATTTTTTTAAGCAGGGCTGCGCTTTTCTTCAAAAGTGCAGCCCTACATAACAGAAGGGCTGCGCTTTTTTAAAAAGGCAGCCCTTCACTTAGTAGGGTTGCGCTTTTCTTCAAAAGCGCAGCCCTTCTGCTATGTAGGGCTGCGCTTTTGAAGAAAAGCGCAGCCCTTCCTGCGCAGCCCTTCCTTTTCTTTCCCCTAGTGTTATGTTTCGGTTTTATGTTGAAAAGAGTCAAAATCCCACTCAATTGAGTGTATTTTGTACACCCTAGATAAAGGGGTTTCCCAGCAACTTCAGATAAACTGTCAAACGCTCGTGGCCGCTCATTAAAATGGTCACGAGCCCCTTCCAACATCTCACCTAATCGATCATAAGAAAACTCTTCATCTTGAGTATCACTATTATCTCCATTGTCATTTTCATCACATACTGCATCATCACCTTCAATCCTAACATGATCTTTAATTACAACTTCATTCTCAACCCCGACATTCGACATATCAATCTCTAATGAATTACTAGTGCCAACATCAACATTAACCCTATCCTGAGTATATTTTCCCTTCTCACCATGCCATAACCAAATATAATACTCATCCCTAAATCCACGATGAATAATATGATCCCTTATGGTCCTAATATCAGAAATCATATTCACATTGTAGCAATCAACACATGGACAATAAATCTCACCTCGCAAGCAAGTTATTGATGTTCTACAGCACGATCTATTATCACATTTTATGTATACTCACCCACCTTGCATCTAGTGTGGAAAAGGTTCTCCCTTTGCGCCATATTAGGTGTATGATCCACGTGTAAGGTGCGTCGAACCACCCCTATAAGCCTTGTATCAACCTCTGCAAAAGCATCCCCTTCTTCATCATCTTCTCCCATGTTTTGCTCTTCTTCAGGGATGAACTCATACATACTTTCTTCTTCTTATAAGGCTAAGTATTTCCTCATGGTGAGAGCTTTCTTGGTAGGAGAATTGCTTGCTATGTGTCCTCTTCCTTGACACTTGAAGCACTTCCTCAACTCCTCAAACTTTTCCTTAGGTACAGTCACTTTGGTCTTCTCACTAGAAGGTCCTCTTTAGGTGTATTGTTAGTTTTAGAACCTTCTGTCCACTTTGTGTAAGGAGTAGTAGCCTTTCCCTTTGCATTAGAGTCATACCTAGGTGTGTACGTCACCTTAGGCCTCTCTTCCTTGTCATGTTCTTCAAACTTCTTAGCCAATTTAGTCACATCCGCAAAAGAGTGATAGGTAGATCAGAAACTTCGACCCTCTTGGCTATGTTCCTATTCAAGCCATAGCTAGTTCTAGTTGGATTAGCATAGTTTGTACCCTATATAAGGGACGACTTTATTTAACAATACTTAGATTAGATTTTGTTTAAAACCTTCTTGATTGTTTGCTTGCTTGCCTAACAATTGAAACCATTAATTATTTTTCAGGAGTGTTAAATACTTAGTGTTAAACATCTTAATTCAGGAGTGTTTTAAGAGTGTTTAGAGTCTTTATTCAAGTTTCAGGAGTGATCTTGAGTAAATTCATATCCTTGTTCAACTTTTATACTTGATTATTAGACTTCTTGGTTTAGTAATCATATCAAGTGGTATCAGTTTTCCAGGGAGGAGAGGATAGAAAGGATTCTCTTTGATCAATAAAAATCCGAGGACTACCAACAAGGTTCGAACATTGCTACTTGTCCAAGACTTGATCTTTTGCTACCAAGAACCAATCTTGATACTTCAAGATTGCTAGGACAAGGTTCAACAAGTGGTTCAACATCCAAGATTCCACTCTTTACATCCAAGATTGCATCAAGATCCGTTCTTTAAGATTAATAAAGGAGTAGGAAACACTCGAGTGCACCTTAACCATGGCATCCGAGATGGACAAACTTGCTATGGCCATGAGTGAATTGGGTTGTTCACAAAGTGCCTTGGCACAATCTCACACTGAGTCACGTAACCACATGGGGAGGATGGAGGCACGCCTAGATGCCATTGCTAGCATCATCACCAAGAAACTGGATCCAAATAGTGCGACATATATGGGCGCAAATTCAGAAGATGAAAGTAAGGAAAGTGAGGCAAGATCATCAAAGAACACCTACCAAGATGATCGTGGCTTGAAGCTAGATGACTATACTGGAGAAGGCAATCCAGAAGACTTGTTGGAGTGGATTTGCCAACTAGAAAAGGTGAGTGATTATAGGGGCTTTGATGATAAAAAGAAGTTCAAAGTGGCTGCTATTAGACTCACGAAGTATGCTGGGATATGGCTTGAAGGATTGCACGCAAAAGGCCAAGAAAGGCAAAGCCAAGATGTGTAGTTGGGACAACTTGAAAGGGAAACTCAAAGATAAGTTCTTGCCTGATGATTATGAACAAAAGCAGTTCATAAAACTCACATCTGAGTTACAATAAATGAATTATTATAACTCATTGAAAGAAATAAGTAAGCAATATAACGAAAACTCACATGGGTAATATTCATCAAATTACATATCGATGAACGTTTTGCATTTGCTATCATTAGAGTGCGCATAATTGGTAATAGATAGTGGCCTATGAACTTAGATTTTTCTTGCACATAACGGTTGTTCTTAAACTTGTAGGTCGGAATTTATTCCATTTACATCCTTTTCGAAGGACATTTAGCTAAATTTGAAATCTTTTTTTACTTTTTATAACTAACAAATAAGATGTTAGCATTTTATCAACATAGATATTTTTTTTGTCCAAGGTCGTACATATATTTTGAATTATCTGTACTGTGCAAGTAAACACCTAAAATAACAAAATAGGAACATTAGGATATACATGATAAATAATAAATAAAGTAATACAAATATAATAATACCTCCATCATTTCGTATGAATAAGGCACATGCTAGAATACAAATTGGTTAATACTTTCCTTTTTTTCAATTAATTGAATACTAAGTTTGATCTTCATAGCTATACAACTAAACAGTAAATACAAAGAGGAAATATTTAAATACAATTCAAAATAATACATATAGAATACTTGATGCATATATCTATACAATACCTTTCATCCATAACTATTAACTCTCATACGCGAAATGAAACAACGATTCCAAATACATCTAAAACCAAGTGAAAAGATCATTTAACAACATGATTTTAATAATATTTGAGAAAATAAGAAATTGCATATACATTACCTACTATATGATTCACCTCTTCTAGTGAGTTATCATATATTGTATCTAATCGTGATATATTGTTCTTGAAGAAGAAACATTCTTACTTGTAATGAAAAGTATAATAATTGTTTGAATAACTCATGAAAAAACGTAATTTAAAGGTGAACAAAGTATAAAAATAAATGATTGATGTTTGTTCATATTGTATTATATATATAACACTGAAGTATTTGGTGGAATGAAATCCCTAAAAACATCTTATCACGATACTGGGAATAAAATCATAGATCAAATGTTTAGATTCATAATAACATATTGACATTAAGAAGAGTGGAGAATCAAGTTATTCATATTAATAACCTTATAAGTAGTTGTAGATGTAGTAAACTCGATTTGCCATTTTCGACTACGCATTATTTTAATAATATAGATAATGATAATGATCATGAAAGCCACGAAATTTAAAACCCTAAACGATCAACGCTAATGAGGAAAAAAATACAAAGTAATTGAAGCATAATGGAAAAAAAACAACAAATCAATAACGAATAAAATATATTATAATTTAATTTAATATTATATAATTTCACTAACCATTAAAAACACCAAATTGCGTTTTTATTGAATCTTACAAAATGATATTAGTAATCATTTGATAAATACTGTAACAACGCTATGTTAGTAGATGGTATAACATCTCCTTTGTTCAGGTTGATTTTTTGAAATGGAACCCTTTCAACTTTATGAGTTTTGTCAGGATTGCAATGAATTAAGAAAGTGTAGTGCCATATATTCTAAATCAAAAATATTCTCGAATGCTTTATCGTAGAAAATACATATTCAGCCATATACCAATTATCATTATTTAATTCTTCATCCATTGCAACATCTTTGCAAACTTAGTAGAATTTTAAATGACTTGAACGGAACAATGTTAATATCATACTTTCTTCGTCAAAAAAATTCGAGTCTTCCACTTTAGGGTGCCAAATCTTTAATGTGCCAAAAAAATTCGAGTCTTCCACTTTAGGGTGCCAAATCTTTAAATGTGTAGGTGAAGATGATTCATCTTGAGAAATATATTCATTGTCCATTCAACCAAAAACATAGGGTGATCGATTTTAATGGATTGATTTAGTGTGTCTGAAAAAGGTAGTAGTATAATAAAATATATGTAGGATATTTATAGTGTTAGAATTAGGATTTTCATGATATATGATTCGATTTCATAATATAATACTAAAAGAATCAATTATAACAATAACTTTTTGCAAGAATCACTCAAATACCTAAAATAAACATATTGTCATATATAAAATTTTCCAATTACATAGTAACATGTTGCCATATATATTTCAAAAATATAAGTTCGAATCCTTTCAATTGAAAATTTTCTTTAAATTTTTAAAAAATGTATCCAACATAACAATTTTTTTTGAGGGTTTTATCATAAGAAGTAAATGTCTACTGTTACTATATTAGCAAATGTAAAGATTAACCAAAAAATTAGTGTGAATCATATGGGAAGAATAATTTTTTTTTGGCACGATTTTTTTAGTCTAATAAATCTTGGTACAATAACTAAATAGCCTATCTAAAAATTGAAGAGTAACTAAAAGAATATAAACAAATAATAACAAACATATATTAAACACATATATGTTACGTAGTGCTAGACTCGTAAATAAATACTACTATCCCCAACAGTGAGTTCAACAATAGGAGACTTGTACAACAATGTCTGGTCTCAAATCCCAAACCTGATCCCCGCCTTTAGACCTGCAAAACGGGACCCACCCTAGAGGTTTGGGTGGTATATTCCCCTCCAAAGCTTAAGTCAGGTATTAGAAGTAGAAAAGGAACTTTTAGAGAGAGAAAGTAGAGAGAGAATTTATGGCAGAATAACAGTATTATGCCCTGAAAAATGTACCTTTCCCATGATTTCAAGGATTATTTATAGTGTCTGAAATGACTGTTGTACCTTGATGTCACCCTAATTTGGGAGCATTTGATTGGCTAAGCAATAATGCTATGACACATGGCGATCACTGATTGGAGAGTACACATCACCCTTTATAAAAAGGTGTTTGCAGTGTTTATTGGGCTTAAGTACAGATTGGGCCATAAGAAGGGCTAGTGCGCACCTTTCTTTATTTTAAAAAAATTTACTTTAGTCCATACAAGCTTCTGGCCCACGTACTTTACAACAGCAAGAGAGTGCCACTTGTAGGGCTGTGATTAAGCCACGTGTCACATTTATAGCCGTTGTTTTTTAGGCTACAACACTTGCCCCTTAAAAGAGGATTTTTATCGTCTAGGCGCCAAGACGGTTGGAGTTCTCTTTTAATACCGACGGGAATTGCCCCACTCTTTTTCAAAATGAAAAGGGCACTATTTAGCCGGTCTCAACAGGTCAACCCTCAAGAGGCCTTTGGCATGCAACAATCACATTACCGAAGGGGGAGGTCATTTTTACCTCTCTATAAGTATGTCCCCTTGTTTCTGAAATCATTTTCACACCCTTGAGAGAATTTCTAGAGAGAGAGACTCTGCCAAATTTTACTGAACTTTAGAGAGAAGAAGAGCCTTCGTCCAAGACTTCGCTAAGCTTTCTCCATTCGTCCGAGTATTCAACGGGTATTCCCTCTGTCAATTCTTATTTCGCGTTTTTTTTTCCTTCTTCATTCTTTTTCAAGAAAAAATGAATTCGTCTTCTTCATAGAATATTCCCGGCCGCTTAAGGGTTGGTCTTAACCCTAGAACAAAGAGTCTTTCTTCCTCGGCACATTCTAGAGTTGGGCCTATCTTGGCCTACCATGCATTTTATTTTTTTGGACATGGACATGCAAAGTCAGACGACCCAGTCTTTACCTATGCAGGGTAATCTGGCGCGGGTTAAGCAAACAGCTCGCATTAGATGAGGGGTGAACCTCCTGGCCTCCAGCTCAGAAATGGAGGCATCAACCGGCCGAATCCCTGCCGAGGGGGAACGCGAGGTCCAAAGCGCACGACCAGCAAATAGAACTCCCTCTCCTGAAAGGGTCCAGGATGAAAGGATCAATGAGGGCCTTCCTGAGATGAGCTCGTCCACACAAGACATGGCAGTGGACGAGGCCAACGAGGTAGATATTTCCCCGGGCTTGTCCAATAATTTAGACGATCCATCCACCACTTCTTCTGAAATCAGGCGTCGATTAGGTCCCCTATCTAACCCTAGGTTCATCTTAGCCGATAATAGTTGGCTTGGACGATTAGGTTCCAACCTTAGGCATTTCTCCTCGGCCATGCCTATGCCGGGGTAGTCTTGCCAGGACGAAAGGATACAATAATTAGTGCTCCGTCCGGCCACTTTGCCGTTTACCGTCTTGCTTTGGACGCTAGCTGCGATTTCCCCTACATCCTTTTATAAGCCGGCTTCTCCAACATTATAGCATCGGCCATAACCAACTCGCCCTAAACTCTTGGCAAAACATTTTAACCTTCATGACCGTCTGCGAACTGAAAGGTGTCGCTCCTTCCTTGGTCGCCTTTACCCAGATGCACTATGTATCTAAAGTTCCCAAGACGGTATAAGGGGCCTGGTTCAGCGTATGCAACCGTCATGGCATCTTGACGTCCTAGGACAAAACGTCCAAGATGCACGCTTGGAAGGCAGAATCTCTATTCGTCCAGGCTCCAAAGGAAGCGGTAGCTAGACGGTACCGATATTTCTAGGGATGGCAGTGGGGCGGGTCAAGTAGGAGACTCGCCCCATCCCCGCCTAATTGGGGCGGGGATGGGTCTAGGTTTGGCGGGGATGGGGCGGGGATGGGGATTAAAATTGTACCCGCAATGGGTGGTGGAGCGGTTGTGGATTTTATGTTATACCCACTCCATCCCCGCCCGCCCCACCCCGCATATTTATTATTAAAATTCTATTTTTATATATATTTATTACTAATGTATTTGAAGACACTTTTGAAATGTAATAAAACATTTGCCCTTGTTAATGTATTTTAACTTTTCTTTTACTATATTATATTGTGATTTTGTGAAGTAGACAACTATAATGGGCTTATGGCAGATTTTTTTGGTGGATTTTTTGCGGGGATGAAGTGCGTATGACGCGGGTACGACGCGGGTGCGGGGGTGGGCGGGTGTGGGTCTAGAATTTCCCCCCGCAATGGGTGGTGGGGCGGGGATAGGGATGGAATCTTTCCCCGCAATGGGTGGTGGGGCGGGGATGGGGATGGGAATTTAATGCGGGTGCGGGTGTGAGGGTACCATCCTCCGCACCCGCCCCGTCCAATTGTCATCCCTAGATATTTCAGCCGAGCTACCACCAATACTGGACGGACGTCATCCTTATTAGAACTTGAGGATGAGTCGGCTGAGGAGATGATGGAATACTTCAGGATATCGGAGTATTCCACTCCAAACAACTCTTATTTTAAGGGTCCGTCCAACTGGACCCCTTTTAAAGAGATGTGTTATAATGATAACTTCTTTGTCGCCGCAGGCTTGCGGCAGGCCAAGGATATAGGTATACTTCTGAACTTTTTCCAAGTAAATGCTCTCGTCTGGTGCCTATAATTAACTAATCAACGTCTTTCCTCTTTTGTAGATTCAGCAAGAGCCATCCTAAACAAATCATGGACAGGGGATATCAGCATGTCTAAGTTCACCAACACTCTATGGAAAGAATACAGCATGGCCGGCTCTGAAAAGAGGACGGACACCTTGGGAAGTAAAAACTTCTTCTTCTCTCTCTCCTTTTTTTTTTTAGGACGAACCTTTCTTTAAAACGGAAGGCGTCCAAGAATTATTTGGCCGACCTTATTTAACCCTCGAGGCTCGTTTAATGAACCAATATGTTGGTTTCCTGGATGAGCATCAATCCAGATGGTCCCTTCTTCAAAGTGGAAGGCGACCATATTTCCTGTGGCCGGTTTCCTTATTTTGTCGGGATCCGTCCTGAGAATCAATATTTTTGTTGGCTTTCTGGACGGCTTGCTTCCGTGGTGAGGAGTCATCCAAAAACCCTTTTCGTTTTTATTGGACGCTCTCCCTTTTGGACAGCCCGTCCAAATTGTGGTCTTGCCATTCTTCTTGGACGATTTCCTTTTCTTTTTCCTTGATGCTTACATATTTAACTTTGTGTTTTATTATCAGAAAAATGCCCCAACGTTTAAGTCGTTGGCGGAGAAAGCAGCTTCGAAGAAAAGGCCGACTGCAACGGGAGATGCCCCTCCCCCCAAAAAATCCAAGGGATTTACTGCCAAGAAGAAGAAACCCGACTGGCCTTGCCTGCTGAAGGTCGAGATTGAACTCTTCAACGGAGGAAGTTCCTCCTTCAGCCGAAGAAAAAGCCATGGTCTCTTTTACCGGCCAAATAGGTTTGGCACCCCCAGATGTTACTGAACGACCGGACGCAGTTGTTAGTTTGGACAAGGATGAAGGGGCCATACAAGACATTTCTCAGCCGGACGCGGCTAAGGATGGTTCGGCCTTTTCCGGGCCTGTTGGGGGCTTGTTTCACAGATGCCCCAGGCTTATAGATCGGCCTCTCGATCTTCTGGTGAGTCTTACTATTCTAAGATAGTTAGAACCCTGCGCGTGGGTGGACGTCTAATGAGTCCGTCCAGCAAACTGGCCGTGGTTATACCCGTCCGATATACTGATGAGTCTCCTCTTTCAGATAAAGGCAAAGGGGCAGCTGAAGTAGCTCCTGACGGTTCTCCGATCTTATTGGACGACGATTCCTCGGCGGCCTTTGCGGGGATGAATTCAGCCAATCGCGAGAAGCTCAAACAGGAGCTATTCAAATGCTTCCCTGAGCCTTACATCAAAGGCTTAAGAGGGGCTTCATCTAGGCATGTAGGCTACATGTCTCAACTAGCTGCCGAGGTATAATATTTATTTCTCTGTCGTCTTCTTTTTATAGTAGGCAAATTTGCCTACTTTTGTGATCATCCTGACATACTTTAATCTTCCCTTTTTCAGCTCTTTGTTCGCAGCATAATAACCGAGGACTGGGAAAGATTGCTCAGGAAAGAAAACAAGCAGATCGTCCGGGATGCCACCAAAGCTGCGGACCAGGCTCAATTTTTTATGGCCTAGCAGGAAATACTGCATTGCCGATCGAGGGAGGCTTGGGAGAAACGTTCGGCCGAGATGGAGTCGGCCAACAAAAGATACCTGGTTCGTCTGTCAGAGCTTTTGGATGAGAAGTATGCCCTTCAGCGGACTCTCCTAGACGAAAGAAACACAGCCCTTTTGACGGCCGTTGAGCTTTGGAGAGAGAATTGTTTTCTCCGAGCAAAAAATCACGACCTGAAGAAAGAGGTCTTGATGCTTTTGAGTCTGCTAAGGAGGCTCTAAATGAGGTGATAGATACCTCCAAGACGTGGGTTGTGAGGGATTTTGAAATGCTTTCCGAATTCGAGGACGTTCCCAGATATGAGGGTCGTCTGGAATTTCAAGAAAGCCTTCACAAAGCTTCCATGGCCGGAGAAGAGCTCCCAGTTTTTGAAGAATCCTCGGATGACGAGGGAGAGAAGGAGACCGATCCAGAAGCTCAAGCGGATGATACCAACAATCCTCCCGAGCCAGAATGCTTAGTTTTTATTTTTCCTTTCGATCTTGGCCACAGGCCTTTTGTACTCAGCGCAGTAGTTTTTTTTTTTTCCTTCATAGCCTAGATTGTAATTTTCTTTGAATTTCTATAAGAGAATCTCTTTTTTCACTTATTGTTTCTTATTTTCATTTTGCTCATAATTTAATAATTTAATCCAAATGACTTTCCTAATTATAACCAAATTATTTTGACCGAAGATGTCGACAATCCCATCAGGGACATCTACTCCCATCATAAGAATAATAACACCAAGTTCAAAAATTGTTCGGCCTGAAATGCTAGAGCGGTTCGTTAGAACTTTACTCAAAGTTGCACCAAGGCCTTTATGTACAAGGACGTTTTGCTACTTGCATTAGTATATTTAATATGTATCCCTCCCTTCTTAGACGAAGAGATTTTAGCAATTTTCTTTGTTCTAAGAAGGAGAACGACCCTGCTTGATGGTAGTATACTATGCAAAGTATAATCTAGGAATGTGGCAATCCGTCCATCCTTGTTAAAGCTTGCAATAACTTATTCCTTTACTAAGGTGGTTATCACAGTGAGTGGCCTTTGGATGGAAAGTAAGACCCTTTTACTAAAGTTTCTTAATTCCAGCCGCCATCGTTTAGGAGATTGATGTTAACTTTATAAGTTTATCAATTGGTGGCCTTCGTTAAATGTGATCCTTAAAGGATTTTGACATGTTGGCCGATCTCCTAATAGAAGGTGTTTGTGTTTTGTTGTTCTTTTTTGAATACTTGTTCTAGACCACCGGCTTGGTTGATGGTGTGTGCCCTTAATCAAATAGCAAGACATAACAAGTAAAGAGATAGTCATAGCATGGAATTAGATTTCTATTATATGAATTTTGCTTGGCTGGGAGCCAACATACATGTATACATTTCTACTTTTTCATTAATGTGCCATGGCACTTAGTTAGCATGGAATTACACTTCCCAATTACATCAGATGTAGTATTTTTTCAAAGTGTCTGAGTTCCACGTTCGAGGAACAGAACGACAATCCATATCTTCCAGACGAAAGGTGCCACTTTGAACTTCTTGGACTATCTTGTAAGGCTCTTCCCAATTTGATGTGAGCTTACCCATTTCTTTGGCCCGACCGACCGCTTCCATTTTCCTTAGGACAAGGTCTCCCTCCTTCAATGGCCGCCTAGCCACTCTTTTGTTAAACTCTCGAGTCATTCGTAGCTTATACGGCTGCATTCTTAATAGAGCATTGCCCCTGACTTCAGGAACCTGATCCAAAGCTGTGCGAAGAGAGGCCCAGTTGGCTTCCTCTGAATAAAGCATGACTCGCAAAGTTGGTTCTTCTATTTCAATAGGCAGGACGGCTTTCGAGCCGTAGACAAGCCTTAATGGGGTTTCTCCAGTCGAGTTCTTGGCCGTCGTTCTGATTGACCAAGGAACCAACTGTAACTCTTCTACCCAAAATCCCTTGGCATTGTCTAGCGTCTTTTTTATACCGCTTAAGAGGATTTTGTTGAAGGCTTCTACTTGCCCATTTGCCTGAGGATATGCAATGGCAGCAAAGTGAGCTTTAATGTCCAGGTCGGCCAACCATTCTCTGAGCTTAGGCGTCTCAAACTGTGGTCCATTGTCAAAGACAATAGACTGAGACATACCAAATCTTATAATGATGTTCCTCCAGATAAACCCCCTTACATCATTAGTGGTGATCCCTCTCATACCTTTAGCCTCGACCCATTTAGTGAAGTAGTCTATTGCTACTATCACAAATTTCTTCTGGCCGGGCGCTATAGAAAACGGCCCTTAGATATTCGTTCCCCGTTTGGGGAAGGGAAGGAGAAAAAGAAATGGACTCAAATAGTTGGACAGCTTCTGATACATATTGTCATGCCTCTGACACGTATCACATTTCTTCGCATAGAGCAGGGCGTCCTCCTTTAAGGTGGGCCAATAGTACCCTGTCCTTAAGGCCTTCTCTCCTAATGCTCTTCCCCCAATGTGAGAGGCACAAGCTCCTTCATGTAATTCTTTCAAGACATCTAACCCGTCCTCCCTAGTAATGTATTTGAGGGGTGGCTGGTTAAATGCCTTTTTGTACAAGGTTTCATCCCATAGCACGAACCACTTGTCCCTTGCCTTCACATACTTGGCTTCCAAGGGATCTGTGGGCAGGCGCTCTGTTTTCTTATATTCAATGATGGGGTCCATCCAGACATTTTCTCTGCTGAGGAACATAACTTGTTCTTGATTAATACTCTTTGTCGGCTTTACCTCCCAAAACACAGTTCGTGGCACATCCATTTCGGCCAAACTAGCTAGTTTTGAGAGAGCGTCGGCTTGTTGATTCTCAGATCTTGGGACCTGGTCGAGCACAAATCGCTTCAATGTTTCTCTTTCTTCTAGAATTAGCTTCATGTATTTACTCATAGACGCCTCTTTACATTCAAAGTTGCCATTTACTTGACTGACGACCAACAGGGAATCCGTCTTTGCCTCAATTTCCAGAGCTCCTGCCGTTTTGCACATTTTAATGTCGGCTAGCTGATAGGCTATCGTACACCCGTCAAAAATAATTCCTGCAAAACCTTCTAACAATGTAGTAGGGTAAGTAGGGTCGAATACACAGAGAGATGGTCGTTTTAATCTAGTTTCTAAGGTATAGAGAAACTAAACAAGATCACAAATATCTGAATTAAAGTCTAAACTAATTAAACTAGGAAAATCAAACTAAAAAGGATCTAGGGTAATGGTCCACCATGTTTATAACTATAATCTATCAAAATATCATCAATAGTTCAATCAATCAGATATCTAGAGCACATGTTAATCCTTTGTCAGGCATTAACGCTCTCAAATTAACATATGCTAGTACGGTCGCTCAACATAATCAGATTTGCTAATTGTAGGTAAGCCTCTAAAGAGTACTATCTCTCGATCTATGACTCGATATTACCAATATTTAATCAGATAATTAATCAAATTGCAAAATTAACAAGAAAAACAATAATCAATTAGAGAAATCAATAGCTAATCAAACCATGAATAAATATCAATCAAATCATAGCATATAAACATGGATTCCCAAACCCTAGAAATAAAAATTACTCTATCATGAAATAAATAATGAAATCTAAATCTACAAGGAAAAGCATAATCAAAGAAATCAAGGAAAGAAACTAAAATAAATCATGAATTAATGAAGGAGATGAAAACTAGGGTTTACAACTAAAAACTAGAGAGAAAGAGAGGAGAAAACTCAACTAAAACTTAAGAATAACGTGATAAAAGGGAGGAGGAGAGAGAAACAATGAAACCTATCACGATAATATTCACCTAATATGACTAGAAAAGTAATTTACAAGATAAGGAAAGTCTTAAATAAATCATTAATAGGAGGATTAGTGATCCGCGCGTACGCGTGGCAGATTCCAGCAGAAACAGTGCAATCTTCCGAAAGGCATAACTCCTTGACTAGAAGTCTCCTCGGGGCGTGCCTCCTATAGCTGGAAAGCTCTTCAAGTCTAGTTTCCAAATATACTAGAATTACTTGATTTTAATAAGCAGATCAAAAGTTATGAGCAGAAGAGTAAACGTGACTCCTTTTTCACATTTCTTCTAATGATTTTCCACTTCGTTTTTGCTCAATTCGTACTATAACATATCCATACGATCCTTATGCATTGTAACTCCTTTCCAAGTGCTCTTAATCCTCGAGTTTAGCTAATCATACTCCAAATACGTCTTCAATGCCTGAAATTCATCAAAAACAAGAAAAGATACCGAATAGAAATAGAAAAACATAACTTAAGAATATAATGCAATAATGAACCTAATTAAATATGAAACTAAATGCTCTAAAATGCAACCTAAATGAACCTAAAAACTATATATACAAATGTCTTCTGAAACTCCCCCAAGCTAAACCATTGCTTGTCCTTAAGCAATAAGACATATACACGGAAAAGTTAGACAACCTACAATATAGGACTACAACAGGGCTAAACACTCAACTGAAAATACAAGAGATATAATCACTACATAAACCAAGCATCGAAACAATTCGAACAAAGCCGCATAGCATATCATGTATCGCAATCGACTCTCCAATCATACCACAAACCATCTCCCCAAATGGATTTAACAAAACCGACAGACTCTCTATAGTTTAGTGCACTCAAATCTCTCATGTGTTTAAGGGTTAAAAATGACTCTCAACCTAAACAGTCGACTCAGATGAAGCAAATACTCTTTAACTTTGACTTTTTTACTCACTTAATACTCAACAATACAATAAACAATTATCAAGAGGACTTTTAAGGGTTGTAATGGGGCTGAGGTTAAAGGTATGAAAATAATTTGGGAATTGTGGTGGAAAAACCAAGAAGGGAGAGCACCGAGCATCATATAACTGAAAACATGACCATGAAAGGTCATAACAACTCCATGCAACAACCAAAATCTCCAAAATCAATAAACCTTTTTCACTTAAAAATTCAATCATAACCCTTTTTATTTCACTTTATTCACAACTTTTTTTCACTTCTTTTTCATTTCATTTTTCCTTTTTTTTGTGTTTCTTTTTTTTCAAACTTTCATTTCAATTTCCAAGCTCACTAAACATACTTTTCCATCCTTCTAAACCAGAAATAGAGTACTTCAATTCAATACAAACTAAACCAAAACTAATACTTGCTCCCCCAAGCTAGGCTTGGGACAAGAATCAAATGAGGTCAAGGCTTATAATGTAGGTAACAATCGAACAAAGTCAGAAAAGGCTCAGTGGGGCTAACGGAAGGATAATATGAAAATAAGAATAATTCTGGAGCTAAGATCATCAAATGAAACGCCTCAATCATATCAAAATGTATGCAATATCAAATATCAAGGAGTACCAAGTCAAAGTCAAGATCAATGCAACAACGAGGAACTAATCACACATGAAAGAACAGAACTGACACAGATACATCAGTTTATAGGCACAAAAGCTCACTTAGGTTAAGGTGTTTGCATAGTAATGTTAAATCGAGCCAGATAGAGATCAATCAATCTTACCACAAACAATCAGTTGCGAAACAATCTTGCTATGAAGTATCATGAACAAGATGAGTGACACTCAACAAATGTAGTAAAATATCAAGTTTCTCAAAAAGTCTTAGCAGTAGTCCTATATATGCAACTAAAATGATATGAAAGCTAATATGAGATGAAATATGCTAATGCAACTAAGAAAGCAGTACAATTTTTTTGGTTACACATAAACTCCCGCTCCTAATAAGCAGTACAGACCGTGCAACATCCTATGAAAGCAATGAAATCTACACTAAAAAGCAATTAAATGATAAAATATTCCTCCCCCAAGTTAGAATTTGCAGTGTCCTCACTGCATAAACTAGTTTAGAAAAGGAAGAAAGTCGAACCCCAATAATCATCCAACACACATACTCCGTCAAACATCACAATTCATCACTATTCGCGCACACAAACCCCAACAATGAAAGAGTTAAATCAATGTAGTTGTAAGAACTCAACAAGTACAACAATACAAACAAAAATCCAAGCAAAAATTGATAAGAACATCAAAAGCATCAACGAGATAGAATACGAAGGCATACTACCCAACTGATGTGTCGAATAAGCTTAAAAAGCACATGGCATTGCTTCTTGGAGACGAACTTGAATCAATTTGTAGCCACTTGAAGAGACACCTAATCAATCATTGATAAAAAATTAAAACAAAAAAAAAAAAATTAAAAATAATGAAAAAGAAAAGTTGGGTTCATTAAGGGAACGATACTAAGAAATCAAAAAAAAAATTAGCAAAAGAAAAGAAAAACCGAAAGAAACAGAGTAAAGCAAGAAGAGAGAGTGAAAGAGCGGAAAACAGGGGAAGGTTGGTTGGGTTGTCGAAAGCAGGAGGATGAAAGGTGGTCGGAGCAGGAGAGGTGATGGTTAGATTTGCGGCTTCTGTAGGCGGTCGAAGGAGGCGACGGACAAGGCCCATGTGATGATGCGGCTTAGAACGGTGGAGCGCAGTTGAGGAAAGGAGAAGGGGAAGTGGTGCGTGTATGGGGGCCGACGAAGAAATCCGGTGCGGGTGGTGGTGTGGTGTGTGTCGGTTCTTGGTGGTCGTGTAGGGGGTTCAAAGAATGGGAGAAACGCCGACAAGCGGACAGTGGCTGCGATGATGGCGAAAGATGCAGTGGTGGGGTAGTGTGCGGCGTGGGTGTCGGCAATAAGTCCGGTGGTAGTGCGCAGCGTTGATGACAAAGGTGATGATGGTGTGCGCTAGTTCTTGGTGGTCGTCGGTGAGTGGTGCGATAAGAGCGGGAGTGATGGGTTGCTGTTGGTGGGGGCGCGTTTGGAGGGAGACGTGAGGGAGTCTCGCTGCGGCGGTGGTTTGTAGAGTCGTGGTTGATTGACGGTGGCGGGCGTCAGAGCAAGTCGCCGGTAATGGTGGTGTCTAGTGTGCAGATTTCTTGGTGGAGGGGGTGCCAGCGGGCTGGGGAAATTTTTATTTTTCTGAATTTATTTTGTTTATTTTTTCTCCTCAACCGTCAAGACTTCGTAATTTTTTCTGATTTCTTTTTTTAATCTCCATCCACCTACAACAAACACAAAAAAAAGCCAAAGTGAGTAAACTCACTAGAAAAAGAAACAAAGAAAAAAAATCATAATGAAAAGTAAAGAAGAAAATAGAGAAAACAAGTTAATGCTCCGGTTGCTGCCTCCCGAGAAGCGCAAATTTAAGGTCTTGCATGACCGTTTAAGACTAGTCGATCACTCATAATAGTTCAATGCTCTAAGAAGCTTATCATATGTTCCTGCAGACATCTTAGAGCATATTATATAAGAGTGAAAAGGAAAAATGAAAAAAATTAGTTGCTAAAACTACAAAAATAAAAAACAAAGGAAAAATTATATTTACAAGAAGAAGTAAAAGAAAAATTGTTAGTCTTTTTACATGACTCAAAAGGAATGAAAGAAATGAAGTTTACTTTAGTTAGATGATCATGAGAGTCATTCAAAGGGGGACAAAGAAGGGACAATGGAGGATATAATATAGGAGATGGTGGAAAAATGTCAAGTTTTTCAGAGAATGAAACATGAGACTCAAAAACAGTATCAAATAGAACCGATAAAGACTCATGCACTATTTCACTCTCAACTTTAGACTCATATGTAGATGAAAAGTTTATCGAAAAAGTGTCAGACAATTCACTCTCAACTATGGATTCGTCAACATAGAGACACAAACTACCAACTCCATCAATTATACCCTTACCTTCTACCAAATTAACATGAGTTATATCAACACCTTTCTCTATCGAATTATAATTCTCAATACTAATATCAGTATCATAAAGTATCACCTCTTGGTCAGTAGATTGCTGCACAACAAGAAATTCAATAGATTTCGCTATGTTTTGGTAATCATTAGCTAATTCATTTAAATCTTCATGTTGTTTAACAATATACTCTTTCATCATGTCAAAAAATTTATGACGCTCTGATGTTTCAGGTTGAAAATAATTATTCTCTTCAGGTTGATAACATTGGGTATAATCAGGCACATAAGACTCACTAGCGTAATGAGAATATTCATAAGAATTCATGCACAGATTTTGTAAACTTTGACAATCATATGATGCATCACACACATAATAATTCGCATTATAATACCCAGAATAATCTTATTGCCCTTTTAATTAGAAAAAACATCCCCATCTGAACTATGATTATATGACTCCATAACAATACACTAAAACAGAGAGGAAAACAAAAAAAAAACTTTTTACAAAGAGAAAGAAAAAAATTATATATATATACACAGTTTAATTTCACCAACAATAAAAACTAAATAAAACTATACCGTCTCCCCGGCAACGGCGCCAAAATTTGATAGGTTGTCGTACACCCGTCAAAAATAATTCCTGCAAAACCTTCTAACAATGTAGTAGGGTAAATAGGGTCGAATACACAGAGAGATGGTCGTTTTAATCTAGTTTCTAAGGTATAGAGAAACTAAACAAGATCACAAATATCTGAATTAAAGTCTAAACTAATTAAACTAGGAAAATCAAACTAAAAAGGATCTAGGGTAATGGTCCACCATGTTTCTAACTATAATCTATCAAAATATCATCAATAGTTCAATCAATCAGATATCTAGAGCACAGGTTAATCCTTTGTCAGGCATTAACGCTCTCAAATCAACATATGCTAGTACGGTCGCTCAACATAATCAGATTTGCTAATTGTAGGTAAGCCTCTAAAGAGTATTATCTCTCGATCTATGACTCGATATTAGCAATATTTAATCAGACAATTTATCAGATTGCAAAATTAACAAGAAAAACACTAATCAATTAGAGAAATCAATAGCTAATCAAACCATGAATAAATATCAATCAAATCATAGCATATAAACATGGATTCCCAAACCCTAGAAATAAAAATTACTCTATCATGAAATAAATAATGAAATCTAAATCTACAAGGAAAAGTATAATCAAAGAAATCAAGGAAAGAAACTAAAAGAAATCATGAATTAATGAAGGAGATGAAAACTAGGGTTTATAACTGAAAACTAGAGAGAAAGAGAGGAGAAAACTCAACTAAAACTTAAGAATAACGTGATAAAAGGGAGGAGGAGAGAGAAACAATGAAACCTATCACGATAATATTCACCTAATATGACTAGAAAAGTAATTTACAAGATAAGGAAAGTCTTAAATAAATCATTAATAGAGGATTAGTGATCCGCGCGTACGCGTGGCAGATTCCAGCAGAAACAGTGCAATCTTCCGAAAGGCATAACTCCTTGACTAGAAGTCTCCTCGGGGCGTGCCTCCTATCGCTGGAAAGCTCTTCAAGTCTAGTTTCTAAATATGCTGGATTTACTCGATTTTAATAAGCAAATCAAAAGTTATGAGCAGAAGAGTAAACGTGACTCCTTTTTCACATTTCTTCTAATGATTTTCCGCTTCGTTTTTGCTCAATTTGTACTATAACATATCCATACGATCCTTATGCATTGTAACTCCTTTCCAAGTGCTCCTAATCTTCAATTTTAGCTAATCATACTCCAAATACGTCTTCAATGCTTGAAATTCATCAAAAACAAGAAAACATACCGAATAGAAATAGAAAAATATAACTTAAGAATATAATGCAATAATCAACCTAAATATGAAACTAAATGCTCTAAAATGCAACCTAGCTAAATGCACCTAAAAACTATATATAAAAATGACTTATCAAAATAATTTTCGTTCCGAAACTAAACACAAAAACTCACATACTTTCAAAAGTTTGAACTCATCTTTTCAAAAGTTTTGAAGAAAATCGTGCCCCTTGTGCACTTTTATCGGTGTTAAAACACTTGTGTTCCTTATGAACACATTTTTCTTATGCGGAGAATCTATTTTTTTTGTACTACATGTGCGAATTGCCCAACATAGGCATACAAATGAATGAAAATTTCATAAAAATAGGCAAAAAGCGGGAAATTTATCGCATTATTTCTTCTAATGATTTTCCGCTTTGTTTTTGCTCAATTCGTACTATAACATATCCATACGATCCTTATGCATTGTAACTCCTTTCCAAGTGCTCCTAATCCTCAAGTTTAGCTAATCATACTCCAAATACGTCTTTAATGCCTGAAATTCATCAAAAATAAGAAAACATACCAAATAGAAATAGAAAAACATAACTTAAGAATATAATGCAATAATGAACCTAAATATGAAACTAAATGCTCTAAAATGCAACCTAAATGCACCTAAAAACTATATATAAAAATGACTTATCACTAGCAACGCCTCATACTCTGCTTCATTGTTTGAAGCCTGAAACTAAAATCTGATTACATACTCAAACTTGTCCCTTTCTGGTGATTGGAAGATTATACAAGCCCCGCAGCCTTTGACAGTGAACGATCCATCCACCATAAGGGTCCAGTGCCGCCTTCCCTCAGCTGGGTCTTGGACGGACTCCATCGTAGGCCGAGTAAGCTCCACGGTGAAATCAACTAAGGCTTGACCCTTGATTGCTTTTCTGGGCTCAAATGCTAGGTCAAACATATTCAGCTCTACGACCCATTTTAGCATCCGTCTAGAGGCATCCATTTTGTGCATACCTTGCTTTAGAGGATGGTTAGTGTATATGAGGATACTATGAGCCAGAAAGTATAGCCTTAGTTTTCGGCTGGCCATGAGCAGTGCCAGGCCGAATTTCTCCACCATCGGATATCTACATTTGGCATCTTTTAGTACATGGCTTACAAAATAGATTGAAATTCGCACTGAATCTCTTTCGGCCAAGAGAACAGCGCTCAGTGCATGCAGCGATACAGCCAAATATAGAAACAACTTTTCCCCCTCGGCCGGACTTATCAATCGAGGCATTTGCCGGATGCTCTTTAACCTCGTGGAGAGCCTGCTTCGCCTCTTCCGTCCACTCAAATCTTGCTTTCTTTTTTATCGTTGCGAAGAAGTGATGGCATTTATCTTCGGATTTAGAAAGAAAGCGTCCTAGGGCTGCCAAGCACCCTCTCAAACGCTGAACTTCCTTAACTTTGGACGGAGATGTCATGTCTCGAATCGCCTGAATCTTATCAGGGTTTGCTTCAATTCCACTCTGGTCGACCAAGAACCCCAAAAACTTTCAGGCCACACTCCAAACACGCATTTTTGCGGATTCAGCTTCAGCTTGTATTTTCTAAGAGTCAGTATTGTTTCTCGAAGATCCTTCATATGATGTACTTCCTTCCGGCTTTTGACGATCATGTCATCAATGTAAGCCTCCATATTCCTCCCAGCTGCTGCTGGAAGACAGTGTTTATTAGCCGTAGGAAGGTAGCTAGCGTATTTCGAAGACCGAAAGGCATCCTCAACCAGCCATAAAGCCCTTTCTCAATGATGAATGATGTCTTGTCCTGGTCTTCTGGCCACATTGAAATCTGATGAAAGCCAGAATAAGCATCCATGAAGCTCAATAGTGCATGGCCGGCCGTTGAATAGACTAACCGATCTATTTTGGGTAGGGGAAAACTGTCCTTTGGACAAGCCTTATTTAGATTAATGTAGTCCACACACATCCTCCAAGTTCCATTTGGCTTGGGGACCATGACTACATTAGCAATCCAATTTGGATAATAAGTTTCCCGGATGAATTTTGATTTTAAGAGCTTCTGAACTTCTTGATCAACAACCTGATTCCTGGCCGGACCCAGGTGCCTCTTTTTCTGCCGGATTGGCTTTTGTCCTGGATCTATGTTTAGCTTGTGAATGACAACTTCGGGATCAATTCCCGGCATTTCCTCAACCGTATATGCAAAAACATCCTCAAAATCTTTTAACAGTTTAATCAATTCGTCCTTGATCTTGGGATCTAGAACAGACCCAATTTTCAGCGTCCTCTCCGGACGTCTTTCATCCAAACAAATCTCAACCGGTATTTCAACTGGCTCTGGTCGTTCTAGCTCAATACCCATGATGGTCATTACTTCTTCTGACAAAGCTCCTTCCTCTTTGATGGCCAGACATTTCCTCTTCTTGCTTAGCAAAAGAATGGACGGCTTGCTGACCTGAGGGGCCTTCAACTGAGTTCTTTCTATTTCATTCTTCAGCCCATTTATCTGGCCTTTCACCTTATCGGCTGGTCCTTCCTCTATGACCTTTGGCCGCTCTGGTTTTTCTCTTTTCCATGACGAAGGTTTTAGAGTGGTGAGGTAGAATTCTCTTGCTGCTTGCTGATCTCCATATGGGGATCCAATCTTACCTCCATCGCACTCAAACTTCATTAGCATCAGATGGGTTACAATAACAACTTTAATGTGGTTCAAGGTGGGTCGTCCGAGAATGACATTGTAAGCCGTCAAATCTCGTACCACCAAGAACTTAACAAACAGTGTCCTGGAGGCCTCCTTGTCTCCTACCCTGACGGGCAAAGTGACAGTTCCCATTGGGTGGATTATTCCTCCCCCAAATCCAATGATGGGATTGTTGACTGGGACCAAGTCATTTTCATCGAACTTCAATCTTGACAAACAATCTGCACTGATGATATCGGTTGAACTCCCCGTATCAATCAAAATCCGTCTTACTCTGAGGTTTGCTATTTTCATCTCCACCACCAACGGGTCGTCATGAGGGTTCTTACCTTCCCGCAATCCAGCTCACTGACAATAACCTTAGGGAAAGGGTCAGATTCTGCCTGATTGGTAAGCATTATCTGGTCGAGTTCCAGTAAGTAATTTTTATGGCCGCGGTTGGTGGGACCTCCTGCTGCGAAACCTCCAGATAACACAAGCACTACATCTTCGTTAGTGCTCTCGTCCTCCTTTCTTCGGCCTTGACGGCTATCTCTCTTCTGAAATTTTCTACCCGCTTGAGGTAGATAGGAACTCATCTTACCTTTGCGAGCTAAATCTTCCAAAGCTCTTTTCAAATGCTTGCATTCATTTGTTTCGTGACCACAATCCTTATGAAAATGGCAATATTTTCTTTTATCCCTATTTCTATATGGAGTCTTCATTTTGGCTGGTGCCTTCAATTCATACTGATCTTTTATCTCCATAAGAATGGAGTATTGATCTTTGCTGAATTCTATCGGCTCAACCGATGTTGCTAGTTCAGTTCTTTTACTTCTCTTAGATGAGGTTGTCATTGAAGTCACCGCCCAAGTTTCAGCTTTCTTGGGGATGCTCTTCTTAGGGTGAATTGTTTCTTCAATCTTTTTTGCCTCCGGATGCTTTGCTTCCGCATAAACTTTTGTAACATGAATGATTGCCTCTGCCTCCCGAAGGGCTTCGGTCAGAGTAGAAATCTTCTTCTTCACCAAATCAAACTTGAATCTTCCTGGCCTTATACCCCTGACGAAGGCGTCAAAGGCTACTCCCGCATTCAGATCCTGGATCTATAATGCTTTTAAGTTGAATCTTTTCACAAAACTTCTTAGGGCTTCTTTAGGCCCTTGGATGATCTTACCGAAATGCATGCTGGTCTTCTGTTCCTGCCGGTTTGCTACAAAGTGGCTAGTAAACAAGATACTAAGCTCAGTGAAATTATTCACTGAGTTAGGGGGAAGATTATTGAACCACTTTTGAGCTACTTCTTTCAGAGTAGCTAGAAAATTCTTGCACCAGGTAGCGTCATCAACCGCTTGAACATACATCTGATGCTTCTAGGCTGATAGATGATCATCTGGATCTGTGGTTCCGTCAAAAGGCTCTGTTGTCGGTAGCTTAACCTTTGGGAATGGGGGATACTCCATGATTATGGCCGAGAATGGGGTCGGCCAGTTAATCTTGAGTGCCCCAGCATGTCCCTCAGTGGGTATGTGCTCCAGACGATATTCTTTTAACACTGGATTAGAGGAGGTATTATCTAGGGCTTGACGCCTATACATCATAGGTTGTAAAATCGTTTTTTCTTGCCTTGGCTGAACAACCGAAGGTCTTTGACTTCTTCCTTCAGTTATTGATGGGAGTCTTAACCGAGGATCCTTCATGTAAGAAGTAGACCCTGAGGCTGAACGCTGAAGAGTAGCTGCCTTCTTGGCCTCCGGATACTCCCTCGCATCCGTCTCCATCTTATGACCACTGGGAGGAATATTATCTCCTGGACTGACGACCAACTTCCATTCCATCTTTCTTCTTGGTTCACTAGCTGCTGGCTGCTTCCCTTTCGACAATTGCTTGGACATTTCCTGCCGAGGAGACCGGCTTGTCCCTGGACGACCTTCTAGAGACTGCCCCCTAGGCGGCACTACAACGGCCTGGTTTGGGTTGACTTGGAAAAACAGCATGTTATTTTTGATTTGCTCCTCAATAGCAACGGTCATCCTAGTCTGGAAGTCATTCAAGACAGTTTCCAGATGGGCAGCTGTCACTAGACGCTCAAGATTTTCTTGAATGATAGGTTCCCTGCTCCGTCCAGAGAGACGAACAGTAGCAGAGGGTCTATCTCTTCCTCTAGGTGGCCTTTCATCGCCCACCGTATCTTCCACTTGAATCTCAAAACTTCTATTCCTAGCAACATTGGATGAGTAACAATCAGTCATTGTTGTGTCTCCCCACAGACGGCGCCAAATGTTACGTAGTGCTAGACTCGTAAATAAATACTACTATCCCCAACAGTAGGTTCAACAGTAGGAGACTTATGCAAAAATGTCTGGACTCAAATCCCGAACCTAAGCTCCGTCTTTATACCTATAAAAAGGGACCCACCCTGGAGGTTTGGGTGGTATTTCCCCCTTCGAAGCTTAAGTCATGTATCAGAAGTAGAAAAGGAACTGTTAGAGAGAGAAAGTAGAGAGAAAATTTATGGCAGAATAACAGTAATATGCCCTGAAAAACGTACCTTTCCCCTGATTTCAAGGACTATATATAGTGTCTGAAATGACTGTTGTACCTTGATGTAACCCTAATTTGGGAGCATCTGATTGGCTAAGCAATAATGCTATGACACGTGGCAATCACTGATTGGAGAGTACACATCACCCTTTATAAAAAGGTGATTGTAGTGTTTACTAGGCCTAAGTACAGATTGGGCCATAAGAAGGGCTAGTACACCTTTCTTTATTTCAGAAAAATGTACTTTAGTCCATACAAGCTTCTGGCCCATGTACTTTACAACAGCAGGAGAGTGCCACTTGTAGAGCTGTGATGAAGCCACATTTCACATTTATAGTCATTGATTTTCAAGCTACAACAATATAAATTACAATAAACACACCATAATATCTTATATTAAAAATAACGATTAATACAAACAACACAATGAAATGATGCACTTCACAACATCAAAGACTACGAATTTGGGAAAAAACATGACGAAAAAAAAACTTGAACTAAACATAACAACTTAAACTAAAAAAACAACAACTTGAAGTTATATAAATCCTTCATCATGACTGATGACTAATACTAACAACGAACACTAGATTTTGTTAGCTACTTCTACATTAGAGTTTCCATAAACTCAACCGTACTCTTTGCTTCTTTTGTGGCAATATATATATATATATATATATATATATATATATAGGGTTGGGTTCTAATGAGAACCCTCTTAGAGTGAGAACCGTGAGAACCACTTAAAATGAGCAAAAACGTCCTAAAATAAGCAAAAAAAACATAACAAATGAGCATAAACATAAAATAAGTAGAAAACATTAATTTATCAAAAACGTAAAATGAACAAAAATGTAAAAGAAGAAACACGTAAAATGAGCATAAAAAGTTCAATGAGAAAGAAAGTAAAATGAGCAAAACCATAAAAATAAGTGAATCCAAAAATGAGCAAAAATATTATGAAATGATCAAAATCTTCGTAAAATGAGGAAATATGAGTGGTTCTCACGGTTCTCACTATAAGGGTGGTTCTCATATGAACTTAAACCTATATATATATATAATATATATATAATATATATATATATATATATATATATATATATATAAAGCTAGGTATATAAATCCTACATGTCAAGCTAATATTAATTCTGCCAAATGTTGCCTCCAAAATGTTCCTCACAAGAACTATGCCACATAGTATTATGATCCAAAATTGTTGATGTGTTGCTTCCACATTGCAAGTATGCCTGTGGCATGATGCTTAATTTCCGCAAATGAAGGACAAAATTGATTCTATATACAAAATGATTCAATCATAATCATACTAATTTGATAAGTTATAAACCTTTGCTTAAATTATGCTTGTCGAGAAAATGCAATAAATTATATACTTTTAGTCTTCGAAATTATGCTGATTTGCAAGACATATATGGTAATGATTTTTGTACGCTTGGCGTTACATTATTGGTTAATGCATAACTGGATTTTAAAAAATTATTTTAGGTAACGACCTTTTTTATTGGTTGTGAGAAATGAACGATAAATTAGGAATTAATTTGATTCAGCTTTAAGTATAATTAGGAAACTTGATAATCAGAAGCACAAAATCAACTATAATTTAGGCACTAATTAAGGAACAATTCAGTCATCAAATCTCTAAAAATCAACGAAGATAGAGTGCTCGTAGCCTTTGCTTCATGATTTTCACAATCTAGAAAAAAAAAGTTATTGCAGTGTTATTCATAGCCTTTGATGTTTTCGAAATATTTAGGGATGGATACACTTTTTTAACTACAATATATCAAGCTTGAATTCTTAATGCCTTTCCATTCACTTGCAAGATGTCACAAAGAGAGTGTGAAATGAGACGGTAAGAGAATGATAACTAAACATATAGTTTGGAGCAGATGAACATGCTTACAGGGGATTGATCGAGAAGTGGATCGGAAGTGGGATGATTATTGATGGGAGTCATAGGGTAAATGAAGGAAGGTAGAAGAAAGAAACTAAGATTTTGGTAAGTTTATGTCCTCACCAGAGATTGGGAATTATCAACGTAAAAATAGAACTATTGAAAGAGGTAATCTAATTTACTAATAAATGAATAATTTAAACCATAAGTGTATGACAAAAGGTGTTATATGAAAGCTTATACCCATAGTCTTTTCTAAAATTACCCAAAGCAGTGGCTGGAGTTTGTAAGTCACAGTTTGCACCATTACCAAAAATCAAGCAAGTTGAACTAACATATTGTGAAAAAGTCAAGTCATTTATTTCGAACGAAGTAGATTCAGTCAATAAAATAATAACAAAGTTACTAGGAAAAATAAGCTCACATGCACAATTAATCCCTTATTGTCAAGTTTTTTGTAACATTAAGTTTGTACACGTGTCAATCACTCAATAATACTGATACATGTCTTAAATATAATTAATTGCTGAAAATAAAGTAATAATAAAATATTGAAAAAGTTATCATAACATGTCTTTTATATGTTAGTTCTTATGAAAAACAACCTTTTAAAATTTCTCTAACAACGTAATACCTTTTAAAAAAATTGTTTGCAAAAAACAACCTTAGCGTAATTTCAAGAAGGAAAATGGTGGGTATTTATATATCCGAAATTGGAGTGAAAAAGGTGGAAATAGAGAAAATAATATCACACATGTCTTATATTATAAGTAATTTGGACATGATAGACATTTCAGCCTCACCATCACCCAAGTATGTGCAACCTACTACCAAGGGAGTGGTAAGCATGCGCAAAATCAATATGATTCACCATTTTGAAGACATACTTATATTATAAGTAATTGATTGGCAAATTTATTTTTATTTCAATCATTTTTCGTTAATTTTATGCTGAATTATCAGTTGCTTGATGAATGAATTAAACTCAATGATAACTTATAAGCATGTTAGTCGTAAACTATTTTTAAATACTCTTTTATAATAATATGTTTAATTTTCTAATAATCAATGAAACTCAATAATATCTAAGAATTTATATATTTCGTGTGCCTTCCAGATGACTACCAACATAATGTATAACATGTATAAAGCTATAATTTTATTGCAGACATATATCAACCCATTTATCATTAATCAACTCCATTAATTTTTTATTTAATTTGACGAGGCCCAAATACTTAAGGTATTTGAATAAATTAATTTGCATGACAAATTGCTACTCAGACTTTCAGCATTAGGTAGGACCAAATGTATATTAGGTTGAAATTTCATCTATATATACTTTCAACATATTTACTCTTTTTATTGTAAACATAATTGATATCATTGTATATGCAAGTTCCATCAGATTAGCTGAAAATGGCTTCACATACTTACAAGATTTTGTAGTTATAGACAAAAGGTATATATATACAATATAATCAGAAATATATATGTATGATGATTTTTAATCTTTAGTTTTATCTAATATTAAAAAGCATGATTGTTGTATTAAAAGTGTGTGAATTGAAACTGACAAATGGATAAATTTAGCATGTGTAGTTTTATTAACAGGTAATCAAGAATTTTATGAGTTTTCAATGAGCACACGGATTTACAAGACAAATGAAAATTTTATCGAGACCGACAAGAGGAGCATAATAGTTTTTTTTTCGTCGATTATATTTTTGATTACCTTTGTAGAGGATATTAAAAAAAAAGGAAGAAGAATAAGAATACTAAAGATGTTATTGATAGTAGGAGAAAGAAGGTGGGGAAAGTAGTGTGTGATGAAGACGATATTGTTGGGTAGTTTTAGTGAAGTACATCCAGCATATAATTTCTACATTCTTAATTGTAAATTTAAAATCTTATTTGGTTGAATATATATTTTAATTTTTTATATGTGACATTTTTGTTGAGGTGACAAAAAGTCATACGACCCACTAACTCAATCCGAATCCGACATGAAATTATCGGGTTGTTTAATTTAATTATTTTTTTGGTAAAATATTAGTAAAAAAGAAGTGGGTTAAAAAAATCATGAGATTGATTTGTTTGGCTTATGCATATGTTCAAGCTTGATAAACGAGTTAATAAACGAGTCGGATAAATAAAATCAACTAATAAATAAACAAAACAATTTCCGCGTCTTGCACGGGTTCAAGTCATATCTACATAAAGCCTCCCATGCATTTTTGCATGGGTTAAAAGCTAGTACCAATATAACCCATGGTTTCCATCCCTTCTTCTTTTAGTTTATCTAAATCTTGAAGAGATTTGGCAATCTTCTCATCAACCGTGGACCAATGGTCAAGGATTCGATCATTACTTCATTGACATCTTAGACATGCTTGGCAATTTGAGGATCCATTAAATTGATTGCTTACTTTGAGATTTTTAGATTGATAAGTACGAAACTTCAAGAGAGAAAATACTAAGGAGGAAGCCGAAATTTTTGTGTTGTGAATTGGTGGAATGAAAAAAAAGGAGATAGACTATATATAAAGATATGGATGTGTAGGTTAGGGAAAAATTTATTGTCATTTGGTGTGACTTTTGCATTTATATTTGTAGGTCATTGTTTTAATGAATTGATGGCGAAACCTTTAAATGGGTCAAACTTGCTCAATTTCCTAATAAATGCATCATCAAAATCAATACATTGGACAAAGAATCCATTTACTAAACAGTAGTTGATGGTGAGAAAGCAAATTAATTAATACATTGATAGTGACATGTGGAGAACAAAAATAAGTACATAGATAAAGGGCATAAAGTAGTAGCTCAATTTTATTACATTATTCGATTTTATTAGAAATTCAATATGCAAAAAAATAAATGAAAAAAGGAGCTAGATAAAAAAAATGTTTATGACAACTACATTATTCGAATTTAAATATCATAAAAAATAATATAATGACTTTAATTATTACGTATTAATCAATTGATAGATATTCAACGGATACTTTGATGTTAACGCCACAACACTCTGTATTGTTTAAATCAATATCTTCAAAATACTCATCATCAATCTTGTAAGCTCTTGGTGGAATGCATTATAGATCATATACGAAAAATCAAAATATGGACGAAAATCATGTGTTGTTGTCTTAACGTCTTCAACATAAGCCCAACTCTCATTGCTTTTATTAATATGATGTGTGAACATACTAGACGCATTGTGGAAATAAAGATGACCTCCACGAAAAAGGGTTAAAACCATATATTCAACATCCAGGAAATTCGAATATTCAAGTTTAGGGCGCCATTTTTTGGTTGGATTTTGTGCTTCTGTTATGTTTTGTGGAGAGCATAATATTGACTTAGAGATAGGGGAAGAAGTTGACATCAATATGCAAATTAAAAAGATGAAAATGAGTTGTGATCATTGAAGATAAAACTTTCCTATTTATACAAAAAAATGCTATGTTAATTTTGCATATTCATGTTAATTAGCTAATTAGTATTGGAAATTATGGTTGACTGACAATTAACATAAATATTGATTGATAAATTAACTTCATTACCATGTTTGAATTCGAATGTAACCAATATGGGTTTGAAATTTGTTAAGAGTTTCGAATACTATCAATTTAAATTAAGTGATTGATTGGCAATTACCATTAACGGAGACAATAATTAAGATTGATTGATAATTTAAGTTAATTGCCATATTTAGTTGGTTATTAAAATTTTCGAACATAATCAATATGACAATTATAAATTTCAGACAAAAGCATATATGAATTTGAGATTATAATTGTAACAGCCCGAATTCTCCCGACCAGCTTACAAAGGATTAAGCACAGCGAAAGAGACTCTAGTCGAGATAACCCGAACTATTACCATCACACTCACCGAACTACATCGGAGAATGTGGGACTCAATTCTCAACTCTATTCAAATAAATTAACTATTATAACTATGCTCTGATTCTCAGACTCTATTCTCATGAATTTTTATAGAAAATCCGGCAGAGTTTCCTTTGAAAATAGGACAACGCTAAAGCGAGAAATAATATGAACCTGTTGCAATTTCAATTTATAAAATATTTCCAAATCCCAAAGCTCAACAACCTCAACACTTTCGCGGAGCAACAACCAACAGAGAATCAGAAGCACTAACTAGCGACTCTTAAATGTATAAATAAATTATAGAAAATAAACGATTTAACTATTACAAGTGGAGCGTCCTCACTTCAATAACAAATATAATACTGCACCATCTCGTATCCGCTTCAACTTGCAAAAGAATAACTCACGCTTCAACCTGAAACATATAAAATACTGCACCCACCAAGTGACAGGCCACATAAATGACAAACACATACACACATCAGCAAAGCTGAGTATTAACCCATAAATAAGAGTAACACATGCTTTGGTGGCTTTTACTTAAAACAACTCAACAGTCAACATAATCACATTGTCATAGCATGCATCACATCAACTCATGTTGACAACATAAACATCTTTATCTGATTGTTCCTTTTCTACTACATCGTCAATCAATAACAGCAAACCCAACAACATGACTTGAAACAATCTTGTAATTGATACATATCTTATATAGAAACTAATTAGTTAACCTTTCAACATATCACGATCCTTATAGGAATCTGGGTTTACCAACTTTGATATAAGCAATATACTTTACTTCCTTTAATCGATTTCTTATCAGAAATCCAAACTTATGTTTTCATACGCTATAATCATTCCTTATACTGTCGTACACAAACCTTTATGAGGCAACAAATAACATAATAACTTTCCCTATCATAACGATTCTTATCGGGAATTCAATAACGAGATACGATTCCTTATCAGGAATCCACATAACAAGATATGATTCCTTATCAGGAATCTAACGTTGGTATCACTTACCATGATATGCCTCCTTATCAGGAAACCAATATCGATATTCATATTCATATACTGAATAAACATTCACTACTTACCTGATATGATTCCTTATGGGAATCCAATATCGAACAACTTACCACGATACGATTCCTTATCGGGAATCCATTATCGATATAACTTTCATACTCTGAGATTATATTCCTTTTAACCAGGGGGAAAGAGAACGCGGCGGAGGAGACAAAGCTTACACTCCGACAGTGGGGGTCGTCACCCAACCATTCACTTTACTTTTGGCCAATAACCGCGACTAGTCCGGAGTATATTTTTCCCTGATTTCATCAGCCATCCACAGGTTTCACATTACCTGATATATCGCCCGATTATCGCCCCACAGAGTAATGGGCAGGTTTCCCTATGGGGCCCCCAAGGTTCACAGTCCATGGGGCACTGTTCATGTCACCTCATCCGTCGACTCAGACGAGGCTACTTTCCCCTTTCAGATTCCTTTAATTGATTATCGTTCATAACTCAATCGTCATTCTTAGAACTATTTCATAGTTATAGTAATCCTTGACAATCCTTGAACAACAAGCAAGGCTTTCTCTTAGAGAGTTATAATCACTTAAGTATTTCGAGGCCAATATAGTTATGCATTTCGATTCAACTCAATTACAATTACAAAACATACTTACCACACAAGTAACCAATCATATTCTGTAAAATACTAACCATAGTGACAATAGGTCTCTCAGCTAGAATTAACTAGCGAGAGTTACTAACCCGATTCCACACATCATCACATACTTTCGCATATAGATAGTTCATACTACTTCTCTGTTCACTTCACTGATATCTATGTAGATTCATCTCAATAATGATAATAATTGTTATCAAACACCATCGATAATTACAATAAGTCTCTCTCTTAGAATTAACTAAGGAGAGTTAGCGTAGATTCCACAACTCGAGATTCATGAAACAAAGGTCGATTAGACCTAATCAATCATGGGCCATGTTATCTCGTAAGTTCGATTCCAATACCATTATAAATGTCAACAATTAATGGATCATATTCTTACTTAGCATAGCGAGTCAAGCTCCCTTCTAATTAGAAGCCATTTAATTATGTAACTCAAACTACTTTAAAGTAATGCACAAACTTGCACTTACTTAAGTAATCTCATAAACCAACTTAGTCCTCCGAATTCTAATCAATAACATCACTTTATTATATTATTCTATTATAGCTATCCAACTAAAATACTTTATCATACACATCTTCACCAGATCTACTCCATAGTTAAGTAATCTAACTTTCATACTCTTCATATTATTATAGTAATTAGTTAATCCTTTCTTTGACTTCATGTGAGGTTATTAATGAGGTTGACCCATTTAAACAGTCTACTCAAACTATTCTTCCCCATAGTATCATTGATAACTCTAATCAGATTTCATATAACTAATCTTTTATTTATAGAATTACACCCAACCAATTCTAAAACATCATTCTAGTAATAAGTAGAACACTTATCACAAACTTACCACATCAATCAACTTATTAATATAGTATATACTTTAACAAAATGATAACGTACAATTAGAATTCTAATTATACATTAGGTATGCCACCTTCCACAATTCAGTGAACTTCCATCAACAACGTAGAAGCAACTTTCATGTATCGTATAAACAAAATCAATAACATAATTTCATTACTATATCAATCTGTACTCAAGTCGCCTTTAAACGCTAATAAAGACTATTTAAGCCAAAACCAGAACTTCTATATCATAATTAACAATGAACTCGAACAACGTACTATTCTAATTGATATTATGAATATTATTTAAGGATTAACAACTTTCTATTATCATTAGAACCAAGCAATATAGATTAACTCTTGATAGCTCACAACATTCCAATTCTTTAACCATTAACAAGTATTTCTCATCTAGTTCATTATATAAAACTAACTCAAACCACTTTTCTTAAATAAAGAAATCATCCCTCATGAATAATCTAATTACAACTCATTGATTAGCAGACAACTAAACTGACATGTTCACCCTTATGCTAATAACCTTCTAAGAACAATCATGGCTCTTCAAATAACTCTTCGCTTCATAACTCAATTCATGATTTCACTTTAATACTATTAAGTAATATCAATTATCCTTTCTCACTAATTAACGAATCAAATAAACCAATCCAAGTAATATCAGTAATCATATCTTGTCACTCTTACTGTAAACGATCCTACGAATTTAAATTACAAACTCTAGTAAAATAAACAATTCAATAGATTACTTACTATCCAACGTGGCGAGAGTAAAATTCAGTCACTCAAACAGTCAAACTAAACCAACCCTTCTAAGTAAACTGATTTAGGAACTTATAATTACAAATCCTCTCAGAAATCAACATTACACATATTCAATTTAATTATTACTTAAGTAAAAGAGCTTCCTCAATCTCAATTTACCACCAACAATTCACGAAAAGACATTAGAACCCATTTATGAAATCAATAGCACAAACACAAATCAATTTGATATATTGATTCATAACCAATTCACAATAATTCATCATCATATCAACAATAATTCAAATATTATCAATACATCAAACATCAACAACTCATAATCAATTCACTAATCTTCAATTAGAATTAAAGAAAAAAAACAGAATTAGTATCGAAGAAAGGAGAACACGGTGTAGTACCTTTGTACTTCGCCGACCACCGACACGCCGCTACCACTATAGGTGGCACCCAACAAATCGACGCGGCAGGGAGATAACACAACTGCAGCAACAACAACAATGAAAGGAGAGGGAAACACGAGCAGGGCCCCTTTCACAGTCGCACCACCAACGAGGGTTGTGCGACCAACCTCCGGCAATCAATAGCAACAGTCGCGACATCACGCGACCAACCGCGAGCAAGCAAAGCACTGGCAAACCGACACACCGACAACCAAAGAGGAGGGAGAAAACTGCAAGCAGAGGAAATAGAGAAGGAGAAGTGTCGCGGGATCTCCGCACTCAGAAAACGCCGGCGAAGGCGCGTTGCAGAAGAGCGTGAGAGAAACGGTGGGTTTGACGGGGAAGAGAGAGAAACGATTTTGGGGTTTTCGGGATTTTCACGGGGTTGGGGTTTATGTTCTGATTTCTCCAACCGTAAGAAAAAGATTGTTAGTTTTACTTGACTTTCCAAACGACAAAGGGACGAAAAAGAAAACAAGGATAAAAACCGACTTTGGTTTTATAATTGGTCAAACACTACTCATAATTGCATAAGACCCAAAATGTAAACTAATAATAATAATAACCTCATAAGATTAAACAAATAAATATATTACAACACGACAAATAATTCATACTCCAACTCAAATAAAATAAGATTTTAGGAACGTAATTAACTTAATAATTATGATTAGCCTTTAAATAAACGCTCTTAAAAACAGGGCTATTACAATAATTTCGTAATTGTAATCATAATTAACGTCAATCACATTAATATATAAATGGAATATGCTTGATTTCCGGAAATCTCATATGAGATCATGATATTAATTGCCTAATTCAAATAATCAATCAATATAAATCACGATTTTTAAGCGTTTGAGAGTTTTTAGTTTGTGAAGCTTTAAAATTGGTCGATGAACATGAGCTTGCGAGATGTAAAATTTTACTTTAGATAATACTCCCTCCGTCCTCTATTAGTTTACCCCTTTCTTTTGCACAGAGTTTTAGGAGAAATAATGTTGTGGGTCATAGAAAAAAAGAGAAACTATTATTTCATATTAAAGTTGTATGTATGTGTCATGAAAAGTTTGTGGTCCCATTACAGAAATAGCAAAAAAATCTCTATTATATAAGGCAACACATGGGGGACACCAAAAAATAGAAAAAGAAATAAAAGGAAAAAAATAGGGAGATAACTAACCGTTTCATTTGAATGAAAAAAGGGGGGAAAGTAGGATATATAGGAGGTGTTTGGTATGAATACCGTAAACGGAATGGAAAGGATTTTGATAAGGAGGGGAAAGGGTAATAATAAGTGTTAGTAGGTTGTCAAAATCGCGATTTGAATCGTAAAATCGTACGATTTTACGATTCAATTTTCGCCAAAAGATTTAAATCGCACACAGAATCGTTTTTTAAAAAAATCGCATGTAGAATCGTTAAAATCGGTTAGACTCGCTAAAATCGCGATTTAAAACCGATTTTAACGATTCTCTTTTTAGCCCAATTCTTGTAGCTGGGGATTTAAACATTGGGCCAGGCCCATGTTCTCTCACCCTCATCAAACACGCACGCGGCCTCTGCTCAGTAAACACACCCAATTCCTCTCACTGAAAATAAACACGCTGCGTCGCTGCCAATTCTCTCTCTCTCCTTCGGTTCTTCAGTTCTTGTGTTCTTCAGATCTTCACTCTTCAGATTCAGCTACCACTCGTCCACTCCAGGTAATTATTTTCGAAATTTTTGCTGCGTATTATCTCTTTCTTTCGATCTCATCAATAGTTGTTTTATATTTTTAATTGATATATAATTTAGTTTTCCATTTTTTTCGGTAATTTTCGAATAATTTAGTACTGAATTAATCAATTAAGTTCCTTCTATTGAATCATTTGTAGAAACATGTCAAGCTCTAATTTAAAGGCTAATGTGGAGAAGTCTAATAAAAAAAAAAACAAACTTAATGACATTGGAGAGGAAGAAGAACATTTTCAGTTTCAAAGAGGAAGGGGTACTATGGATTCTTTTGTGGGTACTATGGAACATTTTCATTTTCGTCTCATATTGATACCATTACGCATAAAATTGAATTTTTAGTGTTGTTCATTGAAAAAATAGGTAAACAGTTTACATATTTTATCATAGAATCTTATTCCCGCAAAATTTGTAGAATCTTACGATTTTACGATTCGATTTTACGATCCGATTCTGACAGGCCCTTCCGATTTAAAGTAGAATCGCGATTTTGACAACCTCTTATTAGTTTGTTTCCGTGGGTCAATGAGCGGAATTAAAATGGGGGAAACTGTTACACCTAAGTAATGGTAAGCATTACTCCTTGAGCTTAAACAAACAGGCGGTAACGGATTGTGTTATTTGAATCTGTTTCCATGCCTTGAAAAATCCATACCAAACACCCCCTTAAAGTAAACATCAGTTTTTTGAGAAAATAAAATGTAAAGACGTTTTTCTACCCAATTAATTTAATTTTCTACTTCACACGCTATCGCACGCATCGCGTGCATGTAAGACTAGTAAAAAATGAAATAAACTAATAAGGGACATCCTCAAAAAGAATTCGGGTAAACTAACGGAGGACGGAAGGAGTACTACATATAACAAACTCATTTTTTTTAATTTTTTTCTATCGCCTATCAACTTATCAATATATGATTCCTCCAGAAAAATCTGCCGCAATTCGCACACACCCCGGCGCCGCAAACGAACCTCTACTCCTCTAGCACGCGAACTAGCCCAGACACCCAGTTCCTCTTTCTCTCTCATTCTCCTTCGCGAATCCAACGCGAAAACTTCAGGCGACGCAGCGACGCAGTTCAGATCGGCAACGTAGATCTTCAGGCGACAGTTCAGACTTGCGACTCGTCGCCGACTCGCCGGTGAGTTTGTCATTTTTCTCGATCTATTTTGTTTGATTTTGTTAGGTTTTGTTCGATCTATTCTTTTTGTTAGATTTTGTTCGATCTATTCGCAAAGAATGTCCAAGTCAATCAAACCCTCGCTCAACTCTCGGTATTTCTTGGCTAAATCGTGCGTGTGGTTTTTGGCGTGAGAATATGGGTAATATATATCCCAAACAAATTCAGTATTTGAGGTGAGAAGAAGATAAGAGAATTCTCAAAAGATTATACTGGAAATTGGATGAAATTCCATCTTAATTGTGCGTGAATAGCACTGGAGGTTTGTTGGGTATTGGACTGATTGTTGGCTTTCCTTGTATTTGCTTTTCGCATATATGAAAATAAACCCACGAAGATATCTTCTTTACTCCATCTTGCAGGCTGCAGCATCTTAATTATTTTTGTATTTTTGTCAATTGGATTTCATTATGATTGTGTTGTGATTTAGAAATTAGATTATGAGTGTGAATTGGTGAGTTAGGAATTATGTTACTAAGGTTAGGAATTAGAATGTTTTCGAAATGTTTTTGAAAGTTAGCAAGGATGATATTATAAATCGATATTAAAATATGAAAACTAGTTGAGAACAATTGTAATATTTTCTACGTACTATTTGGTTGTAATAAGTACTATTTTAGGTACTATTTTATTGTAATATGAACTATAACACATCTCCAATTGATTTTATTTGAGTAGTTTTTTAAAATTCATGGATTATCTTATATGGATACGCGTATCCGAACTCGTAGCCGTATCCATCTCTATGCAACCTAGTCGGTAGTGACCAACTATTCATAAATTCCTGGATCCGTCACTGACCTCTAGCACACTTGTTTCTCCACAGCATAGCAGCCATGGAGGCGCAAAGCAATGTCGATGAAGCGCCGAAACAGAGGACTAAACACAAGGGTAAACACGACAAAGATAAGCCATGGGATGACTCCAGTATCGACCATTGGAAAGTTGAAAAATTCGACCCTTCTTGGAATGAAACTGGCATGCTCGAAGTCAGCTCTTTCTCTACCATTTTCCCCCAATATCGAGGTTTTTTTTTTCTTTTAGCTTCCTATTTCCGCTTAATTATGGCTTCCTTTTCTCATTATCTGAAATGGGTCTTGTTTATTTTCATCCATGAAACTGCTTTTAGCGTAAGTTTTTCTTGTCTGATTTGTGTCATGTTAGGGTTTGTTTATCTTGTTTGTTGCATTGCAATTTCTTTGTTTATCATTAGGTGGGTGCAATTGATATTATACAACCGAATGTACCGTAAACCCAAGGGTACTTCTTTGTTCATCTATCATTTGTAGAGCTTTGAATGAGCCCAAAAAATGAGGTCTGAGCAAAAATAGTCTTGGATGTATGGTACACCAAGGTGTATGGTGTATGTTTTGTTAGGTGGGATAATAAGTTGGCATTTTTTAGGATTGCTTTTGAATTGGGTGGTTATATTTGTTATTTATGTCTAGTCAGAACAGTTGGATTCCATTCCTTGGTTTTGGGCGAGGTTGAATAGTCGTTAAACCTATGCTATGTTCTTTTGTGAAGGTGTTCGGTTAAAGGTTTTGGAATGGAATGTGTGAAACAATTAGTGATGAAAAAGTTGTTTGGTCGAGGTAACATGGAAATGAAACCTCATATCTAGAGGCTCTATAGTCTATCCTTGCTATTAAAATCCCATAACTCCCCTTTAGTAATGGATTTTAAATGCATACCTTGAGTGAACCAAACAATTAGAAAAGAAGTAATGGATTCTCATTCTCATACCATTTCATTCCAATTATTTGAACCAAATGCCCATTGACTATTGATGCTAATCAAGTTCCATCCAATGGTTTATACCGTTTCAGAACACAATTTGGATCTTAAATGAGGTGGTCGAGAGAGGAGCCGAGGAGGGAAAGGAAAATTATATTGTGTCTAGGCTTTGTGAGGGTCTATCCTCTAGGAACCTTGAAATTAAGACATTCAAGAATAAAAGTAAGTGACAAGTGTTTAGCCATAGCTGTGGCTTCCCTAGGATGAATTTCTTCTTTAAATTGGTTAAATCTTTGCTCCATGTTGCATATGACACTGGAATTTTGAAAGTTCCTAAATATTTATTTGTTAAATAGTGTTACAAAATTATATATTTAATCAATCTTGACATTTTAGTGCTTGCCTTACATAAACCTCATAAACTATTCGAATATGATTGTCGAGAAGCACTCTTTACACATCCTTTCCCCTTCATGTGAAACACCTATCACATCCTAGAATTGTTAAACTCTAGTGCACAGTTTCTTCACAAGTCATTGAAATTCAATTGCTAAAATCGTCTCACCAAGCTTTTGGCAGCGTGGAAACTTAAGCTCTGAGACTTTAAGCTTTCTTTGTTTGCACAAGGATCCAAGTCTTCTTTTTTTTTTCCACATATTCTGTTGGTCTTTCTTACCTTTTGCTTTTGTTAATTATGCAAACCCCTTTGTCTGAGAGAAGCACCTCCTTTTTCAAAACCCCCAACAAAAATGAAGTTCTCTTAAGAAACGTTCCATTGCGTCAAGAACTTGTTGAAAAGGGCCTATTACTAATGTTCTTAAGAAGTGAAAGATTAATAAAAAGGACAATAGTTTTATTCCGAATGAGACATTTGACATATTCTTTTCATATTGAATCTTGTTCAATATTTACGCACTAATGATTCATGGAGAGATCCTATGAAAGATTGTAGTGGATGATTTACTTTTTATAGCCAATCTATGCTAAAAGCCGAGGACTATGTGAGTATTGCAAAATGTTGAAAAGAAATTGTGGAACTAAATTTACCCCGAAGCCCCATGATGTTAGTTTTGATATAAAACAACTATTTGAATAATTTGTATTCCAGATCTACTTATGGATTGGTGGATATTATGATTTATGAGACTTTGTGGCAGAAGAGTGAGTTACAAGTTAATGACTTAAGTAAATTAATATGAAAGAACATCTTTTAGTATCAATTTAATTGCATGTCTTCAATTTTGCTGGCAGTCCCTGTTTGTGAATATGATTTTTTATTACTTCAGTTGGTATATCTTGTTGGTTAGTAATCTTGTTGGTTAGTCAATGTTGATTTCTTGTTTCCAATAATTTGCAGAAAAATATTTGCAAGATGTTTGGCCAACTGTGAAGGCTGCTTTGCGTGAGCATGGTATTTCATGTGAGCTTAATTTGGTAAGTCTCTTTACCTTCACAATCGGTCAATAATTGTTAAGTGTGTGCATTTGACATAAAACTCCATGGCTATTGACGGTAGAATTGTCACATATTGTTGCTTCGTTGGATGGATGAAAACTTTACCTTCCCCCTCCCCGCTTAAAAAAAATAACCCACAAACAAAAATCCACTTCCTGGCTGTGATTGACAACAAGTCCTCTTTATTTGGGAATTCCATGGGCATATTGTTTATTTACAGAAATTAATGAAGTTCACATATGGTGTTTGGAGGGACAGATTAATAGCTTATGCGATCTCACTAAGCTTCAACGCATTAATGATACCCTATAAGAATTTGTTAAATTTTTATCGATTTATTCAACTTTTTCTCTCTTCTCCTCCCCTTGCTAAGCTAAATAGAGCTTTGGAACATCTTAATTATATCTACTATATTGGTTGTATTAAGTCACTGAATCATTATGAGTATCCATTCCCCATAGTCAGGATTAATATGGAATAATTCATAGTTGGGGATTAATACGAGAAGATGGACCATAGTTCCGATTACTCTAGTAGTTTTTTCCAAGTTTGAGGCACAAAGAGGCCAAGTCTCTAAAGCCTAGGTGCAAGGCAAGGCCTGTAGGTAGGGTGGAGAGGCTGTGGTCTTATTCATGAAATGGCATAAATGTTTCGTTAAAATCTGGAATAAGAAAATTGATTGTACTAGAGATAAAAAGTGTTTGATAATATGGTAGACGTGTGGTATCTAGGCGTAGGATTGGTCTCTCGTTGAAGTATTAAAAAATTGTTGTGCTAAAATTGTTCTTTTAGCTCCATTCTCCTTGTTTGATGAGGGCATGTGCAGAAAGGTTGTGATGTTTATTATTTGAATTTTAAGAATTGAATGGATTGTTTTTCAGACTTCTTTGTCTAAAAGAAAATAATATCTCAATTCATGATGCCAATGAGTTGCAATAGTGTTTGGCACAAGATATAAGTCTGGTGGCTCTCTAGGACCCCCTAAAAAAAGAATATAAGTGTCATGATGTATATAATCTTATGAAGATTAAATGGTTTGCGGAACTCGTGCCTAAGTAAACAATGTTGTTTGAACAAAGTAACTAAGTAACCAAGGATAGAACTTAGATGGTTAATGATAAAGGCTAAGCCACCACAAAAAACACTCTAAGGCTTGAATAAGCATAAAGGCAAAACCCCAACAAATTTGAAGGTTTGTGTTTAAACACTCAAGTAACTAAAGTCACTATTTTATTAATGCATAGAATCGAATAATAACATCAACTAATCTTTATACTCTAAAACTACTAATCTTACTATGCTTAACACTAGTCACTAAGTCATACTCATATGATAGCTCTTAAAACATTAAGATAAGAACAAAGAGTCCTAAGGTGCTTAAAACAAGAAAACACCTATTCCAAGTGCTCATAAGGATGTCTTTTGGTAGTGTAGTAAGTGCTTTTTCTCCAAATGAGGAACTTGTAACAATTTGGGCAACTGTATCGAGATTCCAGAAAGTGGAATAACATTAAGAGAGAGGAGTAGTTGTTTATTAGCATCTTCACTTCCCGTTGCCAGTATTTTTTATTTTCATTTTTGTTGTCTCTTGTTTTCTTGTAGGCTATGGGGAGAAAACTTTGGGGTTGACTCTTTTTTCTTGGTTTTTCCAGGTTGAAGGAACTATGACTGTTTCAACAACTAGGAAGACCAGGGATCCATACATTATAGTGAAATCAAGGGACCTCATTAAACTTTTATCAAGAAGCGTTCCTGCACCTCAGGTATGTCTTTAATTCTTTTTTGGGTTCATTTTTGTTCACTCTGTACAACTAGTCTTATCTCCCCACCACTTAAGGGTATGTTTGGAGTACTAATTCTGTTAAAGAACAAAGATGCCTATTTCCATTAATGTGATCCTGTATCCCCCTTCTTAAATGATAGTGGTTTGGTATACTCTCTGATATGATCTATGTGTTGTTGCCATAGGCAATCAAGATACTGGATGATGAAATGCAATGTGACATAATCAAGATTGGTAATTTAGTGAGAAATAAGGTATGTTTTGTTTTACGGTGTATATACTATGTATGCAATATTTTTCATCTCATTTGTGGTGCAGAATCCTTACACATTGTCCATTCTGAGAGAGCTTTGAATAGCTGCATGAAACCCTTTTTCTTTAAAATAATAGTTGTTTTGTCCAGAGCTTGTTGAACTATCATATTAAGCGTTTACGAGTATTATTATTTGAGTGATTAGATTCTATAATCACTAGACTAAAGGTTGAAGTTCTTTTTTTTTTTTCTGAACTATCATTATCAAAATGTAAAGGAAAAATATTGTGCTAGGGAGGTGGTAGTCCTTTTCAAGCACTAGCAAGAATAATCTACCCTTGGTCTATGTGAGATTGTGATCTATGTTGAGTTCAGAGGCTTGTATAGTGAAGGCTTCTGTCTGGAAATCTGCTTAAGACAAACGAAGTTGCAAATTTAAAGACCAGAAGAGTATGTGTCATGTGTATCAAATTGACGCTCGAGGCATTCAATACTTTACAATGTTAACTTGTCTTATGTATCCAATTAAGGCCTAGAGGCATTAATTTCACTACAATGTTGTGTTCATCTAATTGAGGCCTAGAGACATTAATTTCACTGCAATGTTGTGTTCATCTAACTGAGGCCTAGAGGCATGTATTATGCTGCAGTGTCATCACTAACAAACCTACCCCCAGTCTTCAGGTGGTAAAGATGGAGTGGGTTATTTGGCTAGCACAACTTCCTGGTAATGCGTGTATTGTGCTCCCAGGAGCACAATGAGAACTGTGCTCCCAGGAGCACAATGAGAACTGTGCTCCCAGGAGCACAATGAGAACTGTGCTCCCATAATACAAAATAGAACATTTACGAATACGAGAACGAACATTTTACGGTTGAAGTGGAACATTACAAAAATTCACTTACGAAAACGAACATTTTATTGTTAAAATGGAACATTACAAGAATTCATTTACGAAAAAGAATATTTTACTGTTGAAGTGGAACATTACCAGAATTCAATTACAAAAATGAACATTTAATTGTTGAAGTTGAACATTACTAGAATTAAATTACTAAAATACGAAAATAGAATAATTTTCATGAAAAATAGAACAATTTTTGCGAAAAATAGAACAATTTTTGCGAAAAATAGAACATGATTCTCTATTGAAAAATAAGCTTAAAACGAACATTTGTTGAAATAGGACATTTGCTTATTAAAAATAGAACAATTTTTACGAAAAGTTGAAATTTTTTTTGCTGAAAAATATGCTTAAAATGAACATTTGTTGAAAAAAAACATTTATTTATCAGAAATGGAACAAATTTACTGGGTGCATGGTGTGCACCGGGCTCGTCGGAGCACAATAGAATTTTCAACTTCCTGGTGGACACAAGGCACAGGAAACACCTTTGGCACTCATCTTTCTTCGCCCATCATGGGTCCTATGGCTGAAGAAATGTGATGTGACTAGTAGGCCTTTTTCTTCTTTATTTTTGGGTGGGGCATATGGGTGTCTTCACACATTCATCTCTGAAATGTCCATGTGTGGGTAAGGAATGGGATGAGTTATGAAGGAATTATAAGAAGGCGTAATTTACAACTCTTCAACTTTCACAATTCTTATATGTAAGCTAAATTCAAAATGACTTGAGATTTACAATTTTAATTTCGAACATCCCTAATAGTAAAGTAAACTGGAATTATGAAACTGCTGTGAGATTTTGCATCACCATGTCAGATGATAGCATGATTGAGGATCTCATTTCTTATTGATGGTTAATATATCATACAATGTCCAACTCCATTATCCGCACATCGATATGTAATAATAAAATTGATGTCAAACTTTGTATTTCTTGTCTGCTATCCAAATTGTGCAAGTAACTGTGATAACTTGTGGCTGTATGTCTACATATTGATTACTTCTCTGGAAGGAAGCTTGATAGGTTTATATTGCTGATTGCAGGCGCGCTTTGTCAAACGGCGGCAACATCTTCTTGGTCCTAACAATTCTACTTTGAAGGTTTGTTCGGTGATATTGATTTTTTTCATATATAGGAGAAAAAGTAAGGAAGTAAGTTCGTGTGAGATTTCTTAGGCATTATGGTGCTACGCTGGCCTGATGGCCAAGGGGGACAACATGTTCTTGCTTTTTTGGGTTTTTGAGATACCCCCCCCCCCACACACACACACACACACACAAGAAAAGTGAAAAAACTGTTCCTGTGGTTCATGCTTTTGATATCTGTGCAGGGAAATCGGGTGGGTTGTTGGGAATATGCACATTAGTGCTTTGACTTACTGTTTCTTACTGATGCAGGCACTTGAAATCTTGACGGGCTGCTACATCCTTGTTCAGGTGTGCATCAGGAACTTCTGTTAATGTTGAAATTCCTTTTTCTGTAGGAAACTTTAATTGAAACGATCCAAAACTTTTGTGGGGGATGTAAAATAATCCTAAAGTAAGCTGTCCAGAGAACTCTCAGTGGGAAACCCTTCTGATCATAGCCATTGGATATCCATTTAATTTCACAGCTGAATAGCCTCCCTGGTGCCTTGCATTAATAGGTGCTGAACTGCTGATTGCTTTTACCACATCCCTGAATAGCCACAAACATCACCCCGTTGCCCCTGCCAAGCCACCAAAACACCCGACCTTCCTAGCCGTTGGCCCCACTTCACAAGCCGCAACACACTGTACAAACGGAAGGGGAAGATCCGAAAAGATAAGGAGAATGGGAGAGCTCGTTCTGGGAAAATCAAGGACAGAGGAAGGGGGAGGGGTAGCTGGAAAATTTTGGGGAGGGGCTGGTGGGGGCAACAAATCAGGAAAGGAGAAGAGTGTTTGAGAATTAGGAGGGGAAGGGAGTGAATAGGAAGTATTAGGGTAGAGTAAGAGGATGGTCCTAGTTGCTGGTGCAAATTGCTGAGTAATTCTCTGATGATAATATTATCTGTTCCCTTAATTTAACTATTGAATTGAGGACCAAATATGAGGAAATGGATTATCCTGGTGATAATCTTCAATTTAGGTTATGCTCTCTTCAATTTATTTTTTCTTAACTAAATTTATTTTTGATGAACCTTTTTTTATTGATTTTATTTTTGCTGAACTTAGTTTTACCAAATTTGTTTTTGTAAAAGTAAACTTATTTTAATAAGGCGAGGAGAATACAGCCTTAGACTTGATTGTGGGGTTCAAAGTTTCTGACTCAGATACTGCAACCTTTTCTAGATAAACTTCATCTATCAATCATAACTTGACACATGGCCTATTCTTACCTGCTTAACCCGTTAATTTTGAGCTGGGAACAAACAATGTAGGAAGGATGTCTGGGATCAATGAAGAATAAACCAAACTCAGAATTATAGGCACTGCAAACTTGGTAGTTCTGCAATGCCCAAAAAATTTGGATTATTGCGAGTTAATGCAAAGTTTGATAATCAAGAGGGCCAGACAAAGTTGGGGAATATTACTATAAAGTTTCCTATTAGTGATGAGGGATGAATTATTGATTCCGTACATCCTCCCTTCTTCCTGGTGTTTATCCAGGGAAACACAGTAGCATCTATGGGATCTTTTAAAGGATTGAAACAAGTCAGAAGAATTGTAGAAGACTGCATACAGAACAAAATGCATCCAATATATCATATCAAGGTACTCGTCTGTATATCTCTTCTTGTCTTGTGGAATTACAGTAGAAAGATAATCGCGTGGTAGGTTCCTCTTTTTCGTGTGCATTATTTTCTTCGTTTTGTTCAGGTTTCTTCATACTGCTGCTTGTCAGTATTTCTCTGTTTATATCGAAAAATAGGTGCTGGCTTCCTGCATAGCAGTTGGATCTAAATTGGTGGAACAAGGCAGTTGCAGTTGCTTATTGCTTATTGTCTTTGAGATTAGACATCTGTCATATATTAATATGCTATACTCACTCTCCATGTCAAATTTCACTGATAGATTCTCATGATGAAGAAGGAACTCGCCAAGGATCCCACCCTTGAAAACGAGAATTGGGATAGGTTTCTGCCGCAGTTCAAAAAGTACGACAACTGGATGACTTGTAATAATTAATGCTCATTTTTAAGAAGCATTATTATTATTTTAGTCATTTTATTTCTGTCTTGAATTTCAGGAAGAATGTTCAGAAGAAGAAAGGTAAGGGTAAGGAAAGAAACCGTATACGCCATTCCCCCCTCCACAACAGCCTAGCAAGGTGAGAGTTATGTTGTGAAATTTCTAGTCTTTCTTGAGTGCCAGTTTCTATCTTTCAAATTGAGTCCTGCTTGTGGTGATAAAAAAAACTGTCTTTTGTCTTCAATGCTATCTTTGTTGTGCATATTCAAATAGCCAGCATTTTAGGGTAATTAAATTTGTATGTGATTTGGGGTAATTAAACCTGTTGCCTACAATACATTTGTAGAAAGATTTATTGAAAACTATTCTTGGTTGACACTAAAATTATGATGTTTGATCGCCTTCTGTTTTGTTCTTGTGAGCACCATTAACAAGCATATTATGTAGATTGACCAACAACTGGAGACTGGCGAGTACTTCTTGAGTGAGGAAAAAAAGTCGGCGAAGAAGTGGCAAGAAAAGGAAGTAAAACAGGCTGAGAAATCAGCTGAAAACAAACGAAAAAGAGAGGCTGCCTTTATTCCACCTGAGGTTTGAGACGTTGATCTTAGCAGTTGAATTTTTTCTACTTTTTATTTGATGGGCTTTTTAACGCAAGAATTCAACACTTTTCTGTTATAGGAGCCTGTGATGCAAGGCCATAAGAGTACAACAGATGATAAAACTGATGTCAACGCCATGGCACAGTCATTGAAGGTAAATTTATCAGCGATTTCATCTTTATTAAAAACGACAGGCTTGGCATATATTGTCTGTTCGTTTGAACTTGGATTTTGTTCTTTGTTCTGCAGCAAAAAGCAAAAGAAATTGTGAAGCAGAAAAATGTCAAGAATCTGGATCCTCAAGCTTATATAGCTGGTTCAGAAGCACCACCCTCAAAGAAAAAGATGAAAAAGTCCAAATCTTAACCGATGAATCTTGGACTTGTTGTCATTGATTGTCCAACATACTTAACATCGTTTCACTGAGTAGTCCATGTTTGTCAATTTTGATCTCAGTGAGACTAATTAAAGCGTGAACATTAGATTAGGTCAATGTGGATTTCATAGTCCAAAAGTCCAACTCCAGTTTGTAATCAAGAAAAAGAAATCTTCCATTCAAAAGCCAAATGTCTTCACTTAACCGTATTTACTAAATTTATAAGGAGACACTTTTGCCTAAATGAACAAATTTTTTTACTCAATTTCTCAGATGAGCTCAAGTTTTTGCTTATTTTAAAATTGCTTGATTTTAGTATTAAATAGTTCTTGTGCCGGACAATAGGTCCCTAATTATTTATCAATGTGCATTTGAAATCTTCAAAAATAAAAATATTATAGTCTTTAAATGATTTTTTTCTCCTCATAAATACCAACATGAGTACTTGTAATTGGTTTGCTAAATTACGCCCTAGAATATCCTAGTAACGCCCTAAATACGTATAATATATCATATTTTCTAATTTCATATTTTCTACCCTTTTTTATTTACTTTCCCTCTCAAGTCCCAACTTCTTCCACATACCTACTGGGCACCGGTACTGACGCCCCACCACCATCGCCTCACCACCACTGGCGTCACCACCGCCGTCGGACCCTACCACATAAACACCCACACCCTTCTTCTCTTTGTTTTCTTAATTTACAGGAATTTTTTCTTAAAAAAAAGAAGGGAGGCGTCCATGGCAGGCGCGGTGAAGCGTTTGCCATGGCCGCCCCCACCGATGGTGGGACGTCCATGGTGGACGACTCCTTTTTTTTTAAAAAAATTTTAAAAATTGGCGTCCATGGCAGGTGCTCCACCATACGGTGAGGCACTTGCCATGGACGCCTCCACCAGTGGTGGGGCATCCATTGTGGACGCCTCCACCAGTGGTGGGGCATCCATTGTGGACGCCTCTATATATATATTCTCTTTAAAAAAAATGGTCTCCTCTGGTGTGCCGGTGGTGGTGATGCGTGATGGTGGTGGTGGTAAGACAGTGGAGACAAAGTTCCGGTGGTGGTGTGGCGGCGCCAGAGGTGGTGTGGAAGAAGGGAATGGGAAGTGAGTGATTTTTGGTAAATACGAAATAATTACCTAGTGGTGGTGGTGGCGATGTTGGTGTGGTGTTAGTGGCAGCGGTGTTGGTGTGGTGTTGGTGGTGGCAGCAGTGTTGGTGGTGAAGGGAGATGGAGAGGGGGAGGGGAAGAAAAGAAGAGAGACAAAAATGGAGGTATAAATATATGGTATAAAAATACTGTATATAGGGTGTTAGTAGGAAATACTAGGGCGTCAAATAGTAAAACCTTATTGTAATGTAGTTGGTTAGTGCATTAGCATTTCAAATGAGAGGTCATGGGTTTGAGTCTTGAAACACACATTTTTATGTACATGTGGCAATATGTCATTTGTTTGTCTTGGGTTTTAAATATATATATAGATTATTTTGATACTTTAATATTTGTTTTTGCCATTGATGAAGCGTAACTTTTTAATTCTATTCTACGTCAATTTGATTGGCTATGATGAGAGAGAAAACATGAAGTAGAGAGAAATTTGGAGGTGAAATAATAAAGGAGAAAGACATTTTGAGGCAAGAGAAACAATGGAGGTAAGAGCAATTTAATATTAGAGTTAATTTTAAATCAATTTTTGCAATATTAACATTAATTTTGTTCTTGAATTTTATTGAAATTCTAATGTTGATTATGAAATCTAAAATTAATCATCCACTGATGGCATATAGAGCATTTGATTTTGCCATTCATTAATTTCAAATGAAGGTTGCAAATGTTGAGGAGAGAGAGAGAAACAATATATGAGAAGAGTTGGAGGTGACATATTGAGGAGAGATAACTTTGCAGATGAGTAACAATGGGGGAAAGAAATTTGGAGGTAAGATAAACAGTCGAGAACAAAGAAAATTGCAGGTAAGAGAAACAATAAAGAAGAGGAGTAAAGAAAACGAGGAAAGAAGAGAGAAATAAGTGATTAGAAATGAGTAAAAAATTGCTCATTTGGAGAAGTTATTATAAAATTGTCTCGAGTGTACCATACATGTACAAACGTGTCATTAAGTTTAGGGGTGTAAATGATGGGAGTCGAGCTCGAGTTTGGCTAAGTTTGAATCAAATTTAAAACCTCAAAATCAAGCTCGACTCGGCTTGAAAACTCGCTAGCATTGAAAAATCAAACTCGAGCTCGAACTCGAATCAAACTCGAACCCGAAGCTCGAACTCAAATCAAGTCTTCACTTAAACTTGAGTTAATCCATGTACCTTGAGTTATGTATTTGGAGTAGGATTGACAATCAAGCCGGGCTCGTGTTCGGTTCGATAATAAATGGGTCAAGAATCCCTCAACCCAGACCTAACCTATTTAATAAACAGGTTGAAAAATTCAACTCTAACCCAACCTATTTAATAAACGGGTTACTGTATAACCCATTTAACAATTTAATCATAATAATTATTATTATAATAAAAAAAAATATTATTTACTTTTTTTTTTAACAAAATTTAAGATTTAACAATAAATATTTTTGGAGAATTTTTTATATGTATAAGTTAATAAGGTTAAAACAGGTTATTTCGGATAAAAAAGGCCAACCTGAATCTAACGCGTTTAATTAAATGGTTTAGTTGTGGTGACTCATTTCCTTAAATGGGTCAATAATACGAACTCTAACCCGTTATTTCCGGTTAGGTTAGGGTTGGTAGGGTCACTGTTTGCCAACACTAATTTGGAGCAACTTTTTATGGAGAAAAAAAGTTAGTGTTTCATTGTTCATTCAATGTGAGACTTTACGAAACAAACTTTCATGAAAAACAATAGTTTCCACCAAACAAAGAAATGCAACAAATAGTTTTTGTTTCATTTTTGAAGAACACAAACATAAACTTTTGTTTACCAACCAATGTGGGACAACTTAAATTCAAACGACAAATATAGCTAAAGTAGTAATATTTTATAGAGAAAGGAAAAAGCTAGTAATATTATTTACACTACAAAGCGAGTCCACTCATGGTACACCCGGGTGTACCATGCTCATGGTACACCCAGGGGTACTTATGTAATTAATTGCAAGTTAAGGGGCACGCTGGTAATTTCGAGGCAATAAATGACAAAAAGCAATAAGCAAAAATCTGAATCTAATTCTCCTTTCTTGCTCATTTCTCTCAATTCTTGCTCACCAGAAAAATCTAATTTTCAATTCTTCTCTCTCTCTTCCTTCCAAACCTTCCAAACACAACAATGGAAATCTGAAATTCGCGAAAAAAAAATTCCAGATCTGAAATTCGCGAGATGAACGATGATATGATGATGACGCGGACTCGAGGAGATGATGATGATGAGGCGACTGAAGAGACCCACAACCCATCCACCACGATGATGAAGACCCACGACCCAGATCTGATTATATTTTTGCTCATTTGTTTTGTTGTTGTTGTTTTTCTCATTTCCCCTCAGTTATTCGTATTGCATAAATCAGATATTTTTTTGTTGTTTTACATGATAAGGACATGAACAAAATTATGGGTGCTGATTTTGAATTATCATTGTAGGAATGAGCATATGTATTCTGCAGTAATTTTGAATTCTAATGTTCAAATGAGTCAAGCATCTATGCTTATTTAGAATGATTGAAGATTATGTGCTCATTTACATAATTTGTGTTGGATGATTATTGCTGCTTAGTCAACTCTTATACTTGCTCTAGTCTTTTTTTTTTTTTCCGGTTTTTTCACCAAATACCCCCGAGTTTTCATGAAATTCACCGGGTACCCCCGCACTTTTGAAAATACACGGGGTACCCCTCAGTTTCAACATAATACACTAGGATACCCTTAATGACTAACGGCGTTAACAGTCGTTAACTGCCGTTAGTCATTAACCCCTTTTTTGTTGTTTTCAACCCTAATTAACCACTAACCTAACCCTAACCCTAACCCTAACTCTAAACCCTAACCCTAAACCCTAACCACCTCCCCACCACCCCATCCACCCACCACCCTCCCCACCACCCCAGCCAACCCCCTCCCAACCCACCTATCCACCACCCAGCAGACCCCCCTCTCCCAACCACGGCCGCCCTCCTCCCCACCCCAGCAGCCCTTTCCCTAACACCCTCGCAACCGCCACCTACCGACCCCCCATTGGATTTTCGATCCCCTCCCTTCACCTTCGTCGAGTTTGATCCCCTCCCCACCTCCGTCAATTTTCGCTCCTTCACTCATTGCAGCCGCGCACATGATCCTCTCACCTCCGACGAATTTTCGCTCCTTCATCAATCCCTGAAAAATTGAAACTCGACAGGTGTGCGGGGAGGGGATTGAAACTAAACGGGGGTGGGGGGAGGGGAATGAGACTCGTCGGGGTGGGGGGATTGGTGGGGTGGGCGGCTGCGAGGGGAGCGACTGCGAGGGGGTTAGGGAAGGGGTTGCGGGGGTGGGGAGGGGTTGCTGGGGTGGGGAGGGGGCGATCGGTGGTTGGGGAGGGGGGTCTGCTGGGGTGGGGGGGTAGGGTGGGGTTTGCTAAGGTGGTGGGAGGGTGGTTTAGGGTTAGGGTTTAGAGTTAGGGTTAGGGTTAGGGTTTAGAGTTAGGATTAGGGTTAATTAGGGTTGAAAACAACAAAAAGGGGTTAATGACTAACGGCAGTTAACGCCGTTAGTCATTAAGGGTATCCTGGTGTATTATGTTGAAACTGAGGGGTACCCCGTGTATTTTCAAAAGTGCGGAGGTACCCGGTGAATTTCATGAAAACTCGGGGGTATTTGGTGAAAAAACCATTTTTTTTTTCTATTCATTTCATCTCTTTCTTCATTTTCTTTTTTGCTCACCTGTAATTAGTTCGTTTTCGTAACTGCTCATTTGCACCAAGTTTACTCATTTTCTTAAATGAGTAGAAATACTTGTTCATCTGCTCATTTTACTCATTTGCTCATTTGATCATTTGCTTAATTTGCTCATTTTGCTCATTTCCCCATTTTGCTTATTTGCTCATTTTGCTCATTTGGCGAAAATAGCCTTGGGTGTACCATGAGCATGGTACACCCAGGTTTACTAAAAAGATTCTCCTACAAAGCATTATGGTATATTTAATATTTGGAAAATTGCCCAAAATAAGTTAACTTTTAGATGGTGTTATCAAAATAAGGCAAAATTTGGATTAACTTAGAATAAGCAAACTTTACACTCCTTCTCGTAAAAAAAAAAAAAAAAAAAAAAAAAAAAAAAAAAAAAAGTTGAAATGGATTGTTTTACTTTTACTGATAATCGGTTGAACCCATCTTCCTCTCACCTTTTGACTTCCTTTTTCCTCACTCTGTCAACTACCCACCCATTCTTCTAAAAAAAAGAGGAAAGCAAAAGGGCGGACATGTATCTCTTCAGGAGAGACAAGGAACAACCACCCGACTTAACTAGCGGTGGTTCGCAGGAGGCAAACGATTCATTTCACTTGCCGGAACTTACACCAAAATTGGCAGGGAGGAAGTGCGAGTGAGTAAGAGGGAGGATTGAAGCTTTGACTCCTTAAATTTTGCTCGATAATAATTAGAAAATGTCATCAATTTTTCCACCCATAATTTCCATAAACTTTGCTAATTCAATTAGAGATGGAAATGTTACTCGGATCCATTGGATAATAAGAATGAGTATTCAGATCCAGATTCGTATAGATCCAATGGATTCGGGTCGTAAACGGATCCGTGCCTATTTTCTCAAATTATCCTAATTTTTACAATAATTAAAAATTTTATACAATAAAGTCATCTAATATCAACCAAAACTTACATGTAATTTCATAAAAATAACCATGAAAACCACTACAACTATTTAATTATCAAAAATTATAGATCAATCAACTATTTTTGAAAAATTAACAATTATCAATCCATTTTCGGACTCAATTATCTAGTAAATTCGCACATTAATTAGAACAATAATTCAAAATTCAAGCAAAAATTGGTTATTATATATAGTAATTAATATTATAATATTAAATAAAATATTATTATAAAAACAGGTAAACGGATCCGAATTCGGGTAATAAGTTAGTATTCGGTCCAGATATGTTTTTTCCAAGGAGGATCCAAATCCTACCCGGGTCCATGTGGTCCAAAATTTTAGGATCTAAATCCGTAAAAAACGAATTTGGATCAACGAATCCGGATAAGGTCCATCACGCACTACCATTTTTAAATTGAATAAAGAAAGTTTCGACCAACGAGTGACAAGAACTTTGATAGGTTATCTTTTTACCCATTTTCTGATCTACATACCCACTTACTCCTCTGATTTAATTAATATTAACCGCAGTATATAATTTACACTAATACTCTTACACCTAGTTGGTCCATCATACCTGTGTTTATGCCGATTTTGTACCAAGTACGCAAAAGGTATTGGGGAGCCAACAACAAGAACAATATACTTAAACTAATGCGAAATAAATAATGATCAACAAGAACGTAAATAAAAGAATAGAAAGACAAACAATTGTTGACGAGGAAAACCCAAATGATGGGAAAACCGCGGGTGACACTCTTGATCACCAATCCACTATTATGACGTCGCCGTCAATACAAGTATGTGAGTTCAATCAATAAAACATGAGTTTTTATGTATGTTTAATGGAGAATGAAAAGGAGAGAGAGAAAACTAGGTGGAGGGCCTGGAGGCTAGCTAGTAATCAGTAATAAGTTAATAACTCACGTAGTTTTTTAGGTTACAAGACTCATATATATATATCCTTCAAAGATGCTGCCAAACTCCCTTGAAGATAGGTAGTGCCTTGGTTATCTCTAACTTCCTCCTGATTTTCCTCCAGCAGTTATACCCAAAGTCAATGCCAATCCCATAATTCTTGCTAACTGATATTTAATTCTTTCTTGCTAATATGAAATTTTCAAGGTCCAATAATTACCCCTAATTGATGACACTTGCTCAACCGTCTTGGGAAGTGGCATCATCAAAATCTTCTCCTTCAAATGGCTTCGTGTATTTCGTTCCTTCGGATGCCGTCACTCTGTCTTTACTTAGTTTCCTTGCTTATTTTCATGTGCTGTCGTCAGAGAACACCATGTCGTCTGCCGCCGTCGCTGCTGTTGTAATAACTACTGCCGCCGTCATCCTTGATGACGCCAAAATCGTCAAAGAGACATCATTGAAGGAGGCAATAGATGCTAGAACACGGAAGGTTAGACGGCGTCATGGACTCCAGAAGACGACGTCCATAAATTCCTTGCTGTTTTTAGAACTCTCAACGACCTGCTTCCTGACGACGTCGCTGCCGCTGCTGAGACGGCGACAACTGCTTAATCTGCCCCTGTTGTAGAGGACAAAGATGCCTTGAAGACAAACTAGTTTTGAGTGTTAGTTTTTGTGTATAAAAGTCGTTGTATATCTTTGTTGTGTGTTATGCAAATGTATGTTTGTAAGTATCTTTGTATGTATGTATGAATGTATGTAACTTTTCCATCATGACTAGAGGTTTAGTATTAAAACTAAATGTTGTCATCCAGGATATGTCGTCAAGTGTAGGGCCCTTATGTTTGTATGAATGTGTATATGTATGTGTGTGGGTACCTTTGATGTTTGAAACAACTTGCAGTGTTAATTGTTAAGAAGGGTTAAATTGCCTCTTCTAATTAATTGCGTGTGGTGTTTTGTATGCTGTTGTGATGACTTCTTAAGGTGTGTGTCCCTTTTTGTATAGAAGTCATATTGTGTGTGCCTGAACGCCATCAAACTTTGATGCCCCAGCTTAAAATTGTCGCCATCATAATAAAGGTCGGCGTCAACTATGATGTCGTCGTCGATGCTGATGATGGCGTCAGGTGAACGTGAACATTGTGGTGTTCGATTGTGTCAAAGTTGATTGTCAACTAATCCTCGTCCCCATGTATATCTTCATACAACAAAGGTGAGATGATCGTTGGTTACCCCAACGGTCCTACGACGCTCAAGTTAGTATAATATAAAGAAATAACGCTTAAAATACGAAAGAAATAAAAATATGTTGAGAACAAAATGAAATGAAATAACTCAATTTAACTTCTTGGTTACTTACATGTAGTGGCGTCCCTTTTGTTCTCAATATAATACGATTAAAAGTGATAGAGTTTAAGATGGACGACGTTCCAACTCTAGGGAACGTGCTTACCCTCCTTGAGATATGAAATAATTGACGACGTCCAATTGTCAGACGCCGTCGCAATTGTTGACGCCGACATCACTTTTTGGACGACGTCCACTTGCCAGGCGCCGTCGCAATTGTTGACGTCGACATCACTTTTTGGATGACGTCCACTTGCCAGACGTCGTCACAATTGTTGACGTCGACATCACTTTTTGGACGACGTCCAATTAGGATCGTTTTTCCAGTTGTTGGCTTGATGAGTCTGACGGACGCTATGAACTTATTGTGGACGATCATAAGGCTTTGGACGCCACGAACTTTCTTTGTTTGGCATCGACTTCCTGCTGTCGATGTCATAGAATTCCTTTCTTAACTGCATGTCTTCCTCCAATCGCATCTGGGCTGAGGCTTTGGCTTGAGCATCCTCGAAAGTTGGACAAGGATACTTGGTAAGCTCTTTGTACAAATCTGAGTCTTCATTCAGTCCTCGTCGAAAAGCTTCAATCGTCGTCTTAACGTCGCAATTTTGAATCGACACTTTTTCCCTGTTAAACCTATGAACAAACTCTTTCAAGGATTCATCAGATTTTTGCACGATTCTATGTAAGTCACTAGTCTGTTTTTCCATCTTACGACTGCTAGCAAACTGTAAATTAAAAATTTTAATCACTTGAGCAAAGGAAGAGATAGTGCCGTTGCCAAGGTGGATGAACCACTGCAGGGCTGGTCTAGTCAACGTTGATCCGAATCCTTTACACATGCATGCCTCGCGCATGCTACGAGGAATTGAGATGGTGATCATCCGTTGTTTGTATTAGGCGACGTGGTCATTTGGATCTGTAGTGCCGTCGTACAACTTCATGGTTGGGACGGAGAACCGCTTTGGAACCTCGACTATGGCAATAAAATCAGCAAAAGGTGAGTCCACATAGCTGTTCGGCGTCGTTTTCTCCATAGGGCAAGGGACGCCGGATTCTGGCGATCATGTCTTCTAGTCGCTGAAGACGCTGCTAGATGGGATCGTCGGCGACATAACGCGGTTGCCCCTTGGCCTGGTCTCCAATGATGTCGACGTCATGCTCCATGACGGCGTCATGCTCGATGTCGGCATCATGCTCGATGACGGCGTCATGCTCGATGTCGGCGTCATGCATTTTGGAGATGTCGCTTATGTTGCGGCGCTTAGAGCCTTTGGACTTTTGAGCAGATTTGAGGCTTTGATTCTCCATGCATGGTGCGACAAAGCTATTCTGCAATTCCGCCATAGCAGCCTTGACGCGGCTGAGTTCATCTATGACTTATCGAGTGGTTACCCAATCTCCTGCCATTGCAAACACAGAAAAAAGAGAAGGCACAAACGAAATGATAGACAAAAAGAATGTGATGAACGATGTATAGAGATCTTGCTGAAGGCCCCACGGTGGGCGCCAAATTGTTTATGCCGATTTTGTATCAAGTACGCAAAAGCTATTGTGGAGCCAACAACAAGAACAATATACTTAAACTAATGCAAAATAAATAATGATCAACAAGAACGTAAATAAAAAAACAGAAAGACAAACAATTGTTGACGCAGAAAACCCAAATGATGGGAAAAACCGCGGGTTACACTCTTGATCACCAATCCACTATTATGATGTCGCCGTCAATACAAGTATGTGAGTTCAATCAATAAAACAGGAGTTTTTATGTATGTTCAATGGAGAATGAAAAGGAGAGAGAGAAAACTAGATGGAGGCTAGCTAGTAATCAGTAATAAGTTAATAACTCACGTAGTTTTTTAGGTTACAAGACTCATATATATATATATATATATATATATATATATATATATGCATGCTAAGGAATATCCTTCAAAGATGCTGCCAAACTCCCTCGAAGATATGTAGTGCCTTGGTTATCTCTAACTTCCTCCTGATTTTCCTCCAGCAGTTATACCCAAAGTCAATGCCAATACCATGATTCTTGCTAACTGATATTTAATTCTTTCTTTGCTAATATGAAAGTTTCAAGGCCCTACAACCTATTTGTTTGACTGCATAAATTTTTTAGTTGGTTTTTCTGCTTTTGATATCTTCTTCTCCCCTGCTAATTCAAGGTTAAAGGGTTGGTTTTCTAGAGTTGTGTTTGGTAAATCACTTGCTCTTTTTACTTGATCTTGTCTTTGATATGACATTGTTGATTGTCCAAATTTTCTGGGTATTTATTATTGCTATGTTTCAGCTTTCAAGAATTTTATCTTTTGTTTTACTAAGTGCTAACCTTATTGTTTTAGTTCCAATAATACTATCTTTGTATTTTTTAGTTACAACATTTGCTTTTTCATATTTGTCGAAACGATTCTTTGAATGTTAATATCTCTTATTGGGTATAAGTAAAAATTATAAAATTTTATATTTGGAATCCTCGCATTGAGACGAATCTAACAAGACTCCTACTTAACTATGTTTTTTATAATATGAGATAGTTTAACAAAGTTGGTTGATGAATAGTACCACAAAATAAAATCATGCAACTAAAAAAATTACGGAGGTAGCATGCAATAGACTTAGTAGCTCGAAGATTTGTGGGTACTTTTTTGGCTTAGAGTTTTGATCTTTATAAGTTTTGTGCTTAAGTTCATATGGAATGTGAGCCGTTGTTGTACTTAAGCAGATTGGAGCTTCTCTAATTCATATTAAATTGAAATTGTTTGTGGGTTTGTTTGATTTTAGATCAATCAAGTCAAATCAGTTTGTTGAGCAATGGATGCAATTCCCTGTTGATGGGTGTAGTGGTTCTGGGGTTGGGGAGCGGGAGTGGTATACATATATGGAGGTGAATGTGGAAGAGAGAGCTTGTACATTGATTTAAAAAATAAATCAAGGGAGAAAAAATACAAAGTGGGAAATCAGAAAATGAAAAAAATAAATCAATGGTAACTTTTAAGTGAGGGTAAAGTTTGTTTATTTTAAGTAGCCTAAAAGTTAACTTATTCTTGACAATTTTTCCTTAATATTTTACATTAAAGATCGATTTTAATAATTTTCCAGTTTATTCATGAGCTTTCAAGCCGAGTCAAGCTAAGGCTCGTTAAAATTTTATACTCGACTTGTTAACCATCACCTAAAGGAGCGTTTTCTTGAACTGGTGCTAAAAAAAAAGTAATTCCCTATTTAGTGTTCAACTAAAAGTATTTCTACAATTTAGTGTTTAGATAAAAGCAATTTCCTATATGGTGATGTGAAATGAAGGTTTGGATAAATTATTTCCCCATTTTGGTGTTCATGTTAGGTTTGGCCACAACATTCAAACATAAAGTTTTAAAATATCAGGTTGCAATATGAGGTTTAATACCATTCTTCTCCATGTTTTCTCTAAACTTCAAAGCTTCTTGTACACCTTCAGCCATACATAATTTGTCATGTTTAGGATGTTGTAGTTGTATACACAAGGGATAATTTCATACTTTATCATCATACGAAAGAAAGACTTTACAACATGAACAATGGACACCCACTATCATTTCCTTCATAAATCAGCTCTATGCGATATATGTAGCTTTCATACATTTCATCATATACATCCCATATAATATCAGTGTGTCTTAACTTTTGCAACATACTACTATTATAGGTGTAAATTGATGGTTGCAAATTTAAGTCATCTTTGCTAACAACAAGGGTACCCTACACATCTCACATCTTGAATAACAAAATGACTAGATAAGGAAATGTTGCACCATTTTATTGCCACAAACAAGAAAGAGTTTGCCAATAAATAAAAGAATTCTTCAAAATTCGTCCAAAATTAATCAAATTTCTACAATAATAGTACAAACCATGTCAAACTAGTTAAGGTAGCTGATCCGTGCTTTGAACGTCTTCCATATGACAGAACGATCATTTGGTCTCAGTAGCAGACGAGGATGCTCCATTTGATCTGCCATATGCATATTTTTATTCTGATGATATATATTCTATCAGCATATGATATGTTAAAAGCTACTCATGTTAATACTTAAATTTTATCAATATATGATAGGAATATGGAGAAAATATCATTATTTAGTACAAAGCATGCATCAAAAAAATACTCATTGAAAAATAATTTAAATACCTTGATGAACATGTTTTCTTATTATGACCTTTTTGCCGACATATACTACATGTTATCTTCCCCGACTAACTTCATCCATCTCATTTCGCAAGCGCTTTGAAGGTCGCACCCTTGTTTGTTTAAGTTCAATGTCAAAAACAACCCTTGGGCCATTATATTGGGTCCAATAGTCTTTGTCGGGAATGAGATAAAAGTCACCATTATAAGTACCCATATATTCTCTAGATGAGAAAAAAGACTCCACGAATTGATTAGGGGATAAGCTGTAAGCTCTACAACAAGCAAGCACATTTGAACATGCCGTTTTATATATTTAAAGCTTTTTACATGTGCATGTCTTGTTGCTAAAATACACCGGATGAGTATGTCCACCTTTTCTTGGTCTTCTATCGCCTCAACCCGTTATGACTTGGTAATACCATGATTGTGGTTGAATAGTTCAACTTTGTGATGTACCGCTTTTGCTATATTAGCATCCAAGACCTTTGTTTGTTTCTCACTATATAAGTGACCATCAAGAAGCCTTTTCTTCGATAAATCTTGACATTTCACAAAATAAGAATTCACTCTGTAAAAAGTAAGCTTTACCCAAGTTGTTATAGGTAAGAAGCGTGCCCCTTTTAGAACATTATTGAACACCTTAGCTAAGTTGGTTGTTTTCAGTCCGTATCTATAGCCACCATCATGACAAAGGGTCCACTTGGAAATATCAATCTTACCCAAATATCGTAGAGCTTCAACATTCATCTCACCAATAGTATTAAGTCCTCTATCAAAAAATTTCTTCTGATGTTGGCAAACTATCCGGCCAACTTTATTTTTTAGTTCTCTATTCTTGAATTTCGTGTTTATATTTGACGTCAAATGGCAAATGCAAAGCCTATGATATGCAAATGGCTCTTTCCATCTACTATGATCTTCATTCATTGCTTTCATGATACCATTATGTCAAATTGAGATAACACACAACCCTATTCTTTTGCGTAACAAATCTCTTGATACATGTCATAAACCATGGCCAACTTGAGCCATTTTTGCCTTCAGTAATGGCAAAAGCAAGGGGGAATAACTGATCATTTGCATCAAGACTCATAGCAATAAAGAGTGTCTCTTTGTACTTACCATATAAGTGAGTCCCATCAATAGTGATAAGTGGACGACAATGTTCAAAACCTTGTATTGAAGGCTCGAAAGCCCAAAAAACTCGCTGAAAAATCTCAAGGTTATGATCTGTTGTTGGGTGGTTGGCAAAGTGCACAATAGTTCTTGAATTAGCTTCTATCATAGCTTGCATGAAGTGCGAAAGCAACTCATAATATTTCTCCCAATTACCAAAAACTTCTGTTGTTGCTCTTTGTTTTGCAAGTCAGGACTTCTTATATGATATTGTAAAATGAAATTGTTTTTTATGACCTCAATTATCACCCTTACCTTTATGGACATGTCTGCTTCCACAAGATTCTTAATATGATAACTTATGAATTTGGAACCCATATTTAAATGATCAAGTGGAAGATTGTCACTAACGCATGTCGAATGAGGACCTTAGACCGAGACAATTGTGAAAAGGTCTGATGTGTTGTTTTTACGAGAACCTCAGGGGTACATCCACACATGAAAGTGATTGTACGGGGTCTTGATTCACATACTCTATGACATTGATTCTTTTGCAGAGAGTAAGTAATGACTGCTTCGGTTAATGCAGCTTTTTTGGCAAATTCTTGACCGACACAGAACTCCAAACCAGCTTTATAAGATGTCGTTGAAATTTAAGTTACCCATTTGTTAATTTTAGCTTCATCAATTTCACTTAATTGCGTAAACCCTGGAGTTTGAGCACTAGATGGAACAACATTATTTTAAGCATCTACTTTGTTATAACGGACGTGAGAGAGAAACAAATTATGAATGCAAAAACAATAAAATCAGACACCAGAATTACGTGGTTCACCAAATTGGCTACGTCCACGGCAGAGAGAGGGAGAATATTTTATTATATGAGAAGAACAGATTACAGAGAGAAAAGAATGTATTTCGTGATAAGAAACCCTAGAATATAAACAGAGTATTTATATCCCGTCAGAAAAACGCGAAAACGCGTTAACCGGGCAGCCGCCCGATCGGGTCGGGCGAACCCGCCCGATCGGGCGGTAATATTACTTCGCCAGACTTGTTGCGCGCCCGGTCGGGCGAAGTCGCCCGAGTCGTAATTCGGTACTTCGCCCGATCGGGCGAACACGCCCAATGTCATCGGGCGAACCCCCTTTTCACTTCAGCTTCTTCTCTCGTTGCGGGCCCGATCGGGCGGCCTTCCCGACCCGATCGGGCGGAACCCCGAAGACGTTCTTGGCGCATTTTGTCGAACAACTTCGATGCACAATGATTCAAGGCATATTTCTACAAATCTCCACCTTGACTTGAATCCTCTCATAATAACCCAAAAACAGATGCATTGATCACAACGCCCAGAATCTCCCAAACACCAGATTTCCCAAAAGACAACCAGACCAGATTAGTCCCTAAGGACCCCAGAATTGCCCAAGGAGGGCAATTAACAATCACGAACATTGAGTAAGTCCAAACAATGTTGAAACTTACTCTGCGGAACCGGCTTGGTGAACATGTCAGCAGGATTATCAGCAGTTCCTACCTTTTTCACCTTAATCCTAGTCTCACTCCTTAGGAAATGGTATCTCACTCAATATGTTTAGTCCTCTCATGATGGACTTGATCCTTAGCTAAACATATTGCACTCAGACTGTCACAGTAAACAGTAGCCTGATCATGATGCAACCCAAGATCACTAACTAGTCCTTTAGCCATATTCCCTCTTTAGCAGCTGCTGTCAACGCCATGTACTCTGCTTCAGTAGTAGACAAAGTAACTGTAGCCTGCAAAGTTGCCTTCCAACTAACGACAGAACCACCAAGAGTAAATACATAACCAGTCATTGACCTCCTACTGTCAACATCTCCAGCATAATCAGAATCCGAATAACCAGTGACTAAACACTGGGTATCATTCCCATAAATGAGACCAACATCAGAAGTACCTCTTAGGTACCTAAAAATCCTCTTGACTGCCTGCCAATGCTCCTTACCAGGATCACCCATGAACCTACTAACTACACTGACTGCATGTGCAAGATCCGGCCTAGTGCAAACCATAGCGTACATCAAACTCCCTACTGCACTAGCATAAGGAACCCGACTCATGTACTCCTTCTCCTCAGCAGTTTTGGGTGCAAAAGCCACAGACAAATGATTATTTGAAGCACTTGGAGTGTCTATAGGCTTTGCAGTTGTCATGCCAAACCTTGATAGAATCTTCTGAATATAACCTTTCTGAGATAAGAAAAGTTTCTTCTGACTTCTTTCCCTATAGATCTCCATCCCCAAAATCTTCTTTGCAGCACCCAAATCTTTCATCTCAAACTCAGCACTGAGAAGACCCTTCAACCTCTGAATATCAGACTTAGCCTTAGCAGCTATAAGCATATCATCTACATACAGAACCAGATATATGAAAGAACCATCACTCAACTTGTTATGGTACACACAGCAATCATACTCACTCCTGTTGTAGCCCAACTCAATCATGTAGCTGTCAAACCGCTTATACCACTGCCTAGGGATGCTTTAGCCCATACAAGGACTTCTTCAATCTGCAAACATAGTCTTCTTTTCCCGGAACTTGGAACCCATCTGGTTGTGTCATATAAATCTCTTCTTCCAACTCCCCATGTAGGAAAGCTGTTTTCACATCTAGTTGCTCAAGTTCAAGATCCTGATGTGCAACCATTGCTAGTAGCACCCTGATGGAAGTATGTCTGACTACTGGTGAGAAAATCTCATTATAATCTACCCCTTCCCTTTGTGTGAACCCTCTTGCAACAACCCGAGCTTTATATTTAACCCCCTCAGTAGGTGAAGACCCCTCTTTCTTCTTGAAGACCCATTTGCATGTCACAATCTTCCTTTCCTTAGGACGTTTAACTAACTCCCAAGTCTGATTTTTATCGAGAGATTCCATCTCATCTCCCATTGCAGCAAGCCATAAAGTAGACTCACTTCCAGAAACAGCTTCCTTATAGGTGGATGGCTCATGATTTTCAACCTCCACCTCCTCAGCAACCTGAAGTGCATAGGCCACCATATCTTCAAAACCATACCTCTTTGGAGGCCCCACACCAACTCTTCTAGCTCTATCAAGTGCTATGCTTGGTTGATGAATTTCAGATGGCTCTTCTTCATGTTGATCTTCTCCACCTTGGTGCTGTGATTCACTCTCAGCCTGAGTGACTTGCAGCTCCACCTGTTTATCAACATCTCCACTGACGGACTCCACAGTAGACTTTACAGAAGGGTTAAGCATGGAATTTTCATCAAATATTACATTCCTACTAAGTATGACACGATTTTCAGAAGGTGACCATACTCTATAGCCCTTAACCCCAATCCCAAAACCAACAAATCTACCCTTCTTAGCTCTAGGTTCTAATTTTCCCTCATTTACATGATAATAGACAGTAGAACCAAAAATTCTCAACAAAGAGTAATCTGCAGGCTTACCAGACCACACCTCATAAGGTGTCTTGCAGTCAATACCTGTGTGGGGTCCCCGATTGATCAGATAGCAAGCTGTACTTACAGCTTCTGCCCAAAACCTCCTAGCCATCCCAGCATTTGAGAGCATGCACCTTGCCCTTCCAGAAGTGTCTGATTCATGCGTTCTGCAACTCCATTCTGTTGTGGCGTGTTTCTAACAGTATGATGGCGAGCAATCCCTTCATTTTTGCAGAACTCATCGAACTCAGACCAACAGAACTCCAGACCATTATCAGTTCGCAGCCTTTTGATCTTCCTTTCAACTTGATTTTCCACTAAAACCTTCCACTGTTTGAAATTCTTGAAAGCATCACTTTTATGCTTCATCATAATCACCCAAGTCATTCTTGAATAATCATCAATCATAGACACAAAATACCTGTGACCTCCAATAGATGCAACTCGGGAAGGTCCCCAACAATCAGAGTGAATATAATCAAGTGTACCTTTAGTTGTATGAACCGCCTTTGGAAACTTGCTGCGATGAAGCTTCCCAAACACACAGTGTTCACAAAACTCTAGGCTCTGCACCTTGTGCCCACATAGAAGATCCCTTTTGACAGAATTTGCATCCCTCTTTCACCCATGTGCCCAAGTCTCATATGCCACAACTTGGTCAACTCCTCCTTGTGAATCTCAGATGATGCAACAGCAGCAGAATCTGTCATAGTAGACCCCTGAAGAATATATAAGGTACCAACTTTAATACCTTTCAGAACCACCTTTGAACCCTTGTAGACACTCATAGCTCCACCTTCACCTTGAAAACTGAACCCCTTACTATCTAGAAGACTCAGAGATATCAGATTCTTTGTCATTAATGGAACATGCCTAACTTCGTTCAAGGTACAGAGTGTACCATCATGAGTCCTCACCCTTATAGAGCCTATCCCAACTACTTTGCAGGCAGCACTGTTAGCCATAGAAACATTGCCTCCATCTATCTGCTTGTAATTTGAGAACCACTCCCTGCATGGACTAATATGATACGATGCCCCAGAATCAAGAACCCACACATCCCTACAATGTGACTGGCTATTAACTACTAGGGCCAGATCTTCCTCAGAATCACCTCCAGTTTCTGCCAAAGCAGCAGAACCTTCACTTTTATCCTGCTGTTTCTTTTTCTTAGGACACTCATTCTTCCAATGCCCCTTCTCCTTACAGTAATTACAGATATCAGTAGTTTTAGGACCTTTAGAATTCGAATTTTTAAAGTTCGTTTTCTTTTTACCAGATTTCTTTTGTCCCTTCCCTCCAGTAACTACTAATCCAGATGCCTGATTTTCTGTACTAGACCCAGAAGCCTGGTGACGGACTTCTCTAGTATGCAGAGCAGATCTTACTTCTTCTAACGACAGACTATCTTTACCAACAATAAATGAATCCACAAAATTCTCATATGACATAGGCAAAGATACCAACAGAATTAAAGCAGCATCCTCATCATCTACTTTAACATCAATATTTCGCAGATCTAGTAAGATGGTATTTAATTTATCTAAATGATCTCTTAAAGACGTACCTTCCTGCATACGCAGGCTGAACAGACGTTGCTTCAAAAGCAACTTGTTGGTTAGAGATTTCGTCATGTACAAACTCTCTAACTGCAACCACAGACCAGCAGCAGTGTCCTGCTCCGCAACTTCAGTAATTATGTCGTCAGACAGACACAACATAATTGTTGAATGTGCTTTCTCCTCCAGAATTTCCATCTCAGCGGTAACCGAATCCGTTGCCTTCTTGGCCAACGGTGCCCACAACCCCTGTTGCTTCAGTAAAGCCCGCATCTTGATTTGCCACAGACTAAAACTATTCCTCCCAGTAAATTTATCAATTTTGACATTCATCCCAGACATCTTTCTCACACAGATCGATCACCAAAGCTCTTGATACCAATTTGTTATAACGGACGTGAGAGAGAAACAAATTATGAATGCAAAAACAATAAAATCAGACACCAGATTTACGTGGTTCACCAATTTGGCTACGTCCACGGCAGAGAGAGGGAGAATATTTTATTATATGAGAAGAACAGATTACAGAGAGAAAAGAATGTATTTCGTGATAAGAAACCCTAGAATATAAACAGAGTATTTATATCCCGTCAGAAAAACGCGAAAACGCGTTAACCGGGCAGTCGCCCGATCGGGTCGGGCGAACCCGCCCGATCGGGCGGTAATTATAACTTCGCCAGAACTTGTTGCGCGCCCGGTCGGGCGAAGTCGCCCGAGTCGTAATTCGGTACTTCGCCCGATCGGGCGAACACGCCCAATGTCATCGGGCGAACCCCCTTTTCTTCAGCTTCTTCTCCGTTGCGGGCCCGATCGGGCGGCCTTGCCCGACCCGATCGGGCGGAACCCCGAAGACGTTCTTTGCCGCATTTTGTCGAACAACTTCGATGCACAATGATTCAAGGCATATTTCTACATACTTCTTCCTCATTAATGATTATCCCTCTTTTATTGATAATATGGAACTCTGCATTCGCCTCGTCCCCTTCTCTATCTTTATCTTCCGCATCAGCATAATTGGAAACTATTAACACTAATTGAGAATCATCAAACCGATTTTCCTCAATTTGATTTTCATTGCATCTAGTGGATTCCAAAGCATTCACTTGATTGAAGAAAAACTGATTATCAATGAACATCCTCGTAAAATCCATCAATGGAAAATTATCGAATCCAAAAAAAAAAAGCAATGTCCGATAGCAAGTTGATGGATTAATTAACTAAGAAATAGGAGTTAGCAATCCATTTTGTTGGTACCATCCAAAGGAATCCAATTCAATTGTTCACTTTTTTGAATTATTGTAGTAGGTAAAGAATACATGTGTTGGGCTACTAAGAAAGTTATAACACCTAAAGAGGCTAGGGCAAATCCTAATTGAAAATGCAGTGAATTGTTGATTGTATCATAAAGACTTATGGTCGTCTTATGAAAATCTGCAATAAAGAGTGGAATAATTAAAATTTACTAGAATAGTATAGAATAATGAATCATATAATGTCATGTCACAAATAACTCTGTTTCTTCAGCATCCCTTTTACTATTACTTCATATAATGTCAGTCTAACACTAATACTTAAGATATAATAAAGATTTGTTATTATTATCTCAAACGTGCAAATGGATATAGTGGTCCACTTTTTGTGTTAGTATAAAAATTCTAGGTAGCATTTGTGTCCTTAACCATTCACATAATATAGTATTGCATGATTTATAAGGTAGTACCAGTCTCAATAAGCTAGGAGTGACTCTATAGATATAAAATAAGTAGAAATTCTTTTGTAAATAAAAACCTATTATGTAGACTCTAATACAATTATTAGTGCTATACGTTATCCTACTTTCACTTCTAATACGTTCCGGTGTTTTTGTTTAGAAATTTCCAAGGCTATAACAACTAAATAACACTAGTAGAATAATTGTTTATTGATGTGGTGATATTGCTACGGTTTTACCCATACGCATCAATATATAACATAAAAAGAAAAATAAAAAAAAAATAACCATATTGCTGCGGTTTCCGAAAACCGCAGCAATATGGATTTAGAGGGAATTTTTGAATTTTTTTTCATCATTTGACCAAACATATTGCTTCTGTTTCTATCAAAAACCACAACAATATATTAAAATAATATAAAAAAAATATTATTTGGACCTATTGATGCGGTTCCTACCAAAAATCGCAACAATAGGCTTTTAGATTAATATAAAAAGGATTCATTTAGGGTTTCAGCCTCATTTTACTGCTTTCCCTCTCATCAGTTCAGCCTCATTTCATTCCTCTCCCTCTCATTAGTTCAGCCTCATTTCACTCCTCTCCCTCTCATCTCTTTCACGCCTCTCCCTCTCCCTTTCATCAATTTCTTTCACACCTCTCCCTCTCATCAATTTCTTTCACGCCACTCTCCACTCTCCCTCTCTCTCTAAACCCTCTTCCACGCGTTTGATTTTGTGCCGACGTTCGATTTTTGCCGGCGTTCGGTGTCAATCTTTCACGCGTTCAATTTTGTGCCGGCGTTCGATTTTGTGCCGGCGTTCGATGTCAATCTTTCACGCATTCAATTTTGTGCGGGCGTTCGATTTTGTTTGTGCGACAAACTGCGCGGATTTTCAGATCTAGACTCGGGTGGTCCACTAAGCATATCGATTGTGTTTGTGCGACGAACTCTTGGTTGGATTTTCAGATCTGGACGATTTCAACGACGGTTGGTTGCCGGCGATTTTGTTTGTGCGATTTTCAACGACGATTGGTTGCCGATGATAATGACGATTTTCAGATCTGGACGCGCGACGATTTTGGACGATTTTGTTCACTACGACGTTGGTTGCCGACGATTTTGTTTGTGCGACAAACTGCGCGGATTGTGGCCGGCCATCCATACTTCTTTTGTTTTCTTTATTTTTTTGTACTTAAATTTTATAGTTAAATTTTATACAGGTTGATATTTTAGTCGAGTGTTGCTGATGGGATTTTTTTGTTTTTTATTGTTTCAAATTTGTTTGTTTAGTGTAGTTATCTCATTTTCGTTTGTTTAGTGTAGTGTAATTCTCGTTTCTTGTAATTTTTCTGTATCTCAGATTTTTTTTCTTCATTAGTTTCATTTTCGTTTTTTTTGTTCAGTTTTCTTATTGTTGTTTTTTACTTTGTTCAGTTTTCTTATTGTTGTTTTTTTCTTTGTTAGTTTCATTTCATTTTATGGTGGAAGTTTCTAATTTTTTTGCTATTTTCTGTTTTTTTTATCTTTCGAATTTAATGGAAAAATGCAAAGAAAAAAAAATTTGCTTACACTTGTACCTATTGCTGCGGTTTTTCCAAGAAACTGCAACAATATGCTTGTAATTAATTATTAATTTCAGCATATTGCTGCGATTTTCTCTAGAAACCACAACAATATACTTTAGGAATATGATATAAATATATATATTGCTGTGGTTTTACCCAGAAACCGCAGCAATATGTTCAAATATTGTTGCAGTTTAAAACCGGAGCAATATATTTATTACCTATTGTTGCCCCCTTAATTGTTGCGCGGCCAAAATCGCCCGCAACAATAAGCATTTATTCTACTAGTGTAGGCAACCAAAAAAAAATTCGTGATTGTTGGTCTGTTGAGGTGTTGGAAATCATGAGTGTCTTTAATTCTTGATGATGGGCCTGGATTAACACCCCCTCCCCCAACACCCCCACCCCTATTTTTTATGTTTATGGAGTGGATTAGTTGTTTTGTTAATTGAAGCACTTTTTGGATAGGAAAGTGAAAGGACTAATCTAACTTAAAGTAGACTTTGACATATTACCATTTTGAGCAAATATGCAATCATAAATGTAATAGCTTGAATTTTTAAGCAGGTTCAAATATGTTGTTAGCTATATTAAGTCTTCATCAGGCTTTGGTCCTTTAAGTAATTAGAATTCTCTCCAATATCATACTAGGACAAAAGTGGATCAGAACCATCATTCTTAATGGTTAAGAAAGCTTGTGGATAAGCATTATCATTCTTAGTGGTTAAGAAAGCTTGTGGATAAGCACTATCATTCTTAGTGGTTAAGAAAGCTTGTGGATAAGCACTATCATTCTTAATGATTAAAAATAAAGGTCAAAGTGGATAAGAACCATCATTCTTAGTGGTTAAGAAAGGAAGAACCAATAGATAAGTTAGAATTTCCTTGAGAACCTTAAAGATTAATATTGTGAAAATCGTTTGGAGATTGTTTTATAGGGTAACAATGAACTTCCAGTTAAAGAGCCTTTCGGGGTTGAATCCGAACTCAAAACCTAACCAAACTTGATATATGACATGCTTGGGATGTCTTAAGGTTAAAATGGTCATTTATGCCCAAGAATTACGTGGCTCAATAAGGTAAATTGCTTATATTGTAAGAATTGGCCAGCTGAAATTACAGCTCAAACCTATGCTCAAAGGAAGCTGCTTAGCAGCTACTTAAGTGTCGATCTCTCAAAACCCTTTGTATGCATGAAAGCCAACACCGAAGGCTAACACCTCAAGTAAGAACCTCCCAGAAATACCAAGAAACCAACCTCACCCATAAGAGGTTTCCCTCCCCCCATGGGTACTGCCAGAATCAGTCTATAAAAGACTGTTTTGGTTTTTCGTCCTTTTCTCCTAAATCTTCTTCTTCGAAACCTACTTTTCTTTACATATAAATCTTCTAGAAATCAATAAAAAGTAGTTCAAGCTTTGGTTCTAACCTTTAGACCATAAACTCATATAGAAAACCTTGTTGAAAGATCACATAAGTTGCTGTAAGTTCAACAGATTACACTTCTTGTATTTAAGCTTAGTTTTTCATATCTATAAGCTTGTTGAAACTAATCTTTAGCATTTTATATATTCATGGGAAGTTGTAGGAAGAGTAAACCACTTGGTATAAGAAGTTTTAAGTGCACTAAGCAACCTAAGTGAAGGTACACACTTGGTTTGGTTTCAACCTAGAGATTTCCCTACCTATAGTTAGGTGATTGTTTCTTTCTAGTGTAAATCATGTTTATTAAATGAATTTACTTATGATGTGTATTTTATTATGTGTATATTGGTTATATAACATGGATATAGCATGCTAAGGTTCAATAGAGATGTTTTATTTGACATAAACAACACTTATACACTAAGTCATTACGATTATGCTTCTAAACGGAAGGTGTTCAGTACATGGACTGGTGGAGTAATTGTGATGATTGAGGTGGAGTTATTATGTTATTGTTGTTGTGGAGTTGTTGTGGTGAAGTTGTTGTGAAGTTGTTATTGTTGTTGTTGCTCTGTTGTAGTAGTGTTGTTGGATTATTGTTGTTCTGTTGTTATGGTTGAGGTAATGTTGTTGGTGAGGCATCGTCGTTGTGAAGTGTTGTTTCTAGTTTTGGTTAGTTATATGATTTAAAGATATGTAGAATTAGTTTACAGAATTTAGAATTAAGAGTTTGGAATTATGGTTATGAAGTGGGATTCTAGTATATGGTGTAGCTAGTGTTATTGAACTTATAGATGGTTTTGATTTGAGGGCCTAGTATCTAGAATGTAAAGGTTGATAATTTGTAAATTGGGAATTAGTTGTTGTGTTATTGTTGTGGTGGTTGTGTTGCTCTTGCTATGTCGTTGTTGCGACTGTATTGGTGTCCTGTTCTGTTTTTCGTCCCCTCTGTTGTGGTGGTGCTGTTGTTATTTTAAGATTGTTGGTGTGGTTGATGTTGTTGTTGTTGTAGTTGTGATGGTTGTTGTAGTTGTGGTGGTTGTGGTGGAATTGTTGTGTTGTTATTATTGTTCGTTGTTTGTTTGTTGTTGTTGTTGTGGCAGTGTGTTGTTGTTGTTCTTGATTTAGGTGAAGGTAATGAGTTAAGTCTAGTTAGTTTAGTTTTATAATTAGAATTCTCATTATGAATTAAGGATTCTGGAATTGGGATGCTAGTCGATGTAGCTAATGTCATTAAAGTTATTATGTTAAAAACTAGTTTCAAGTATGAAAACCCTAAATCTTCTCAACTATCAAAGTAAGGATATTTGAAAAGTGTTGATAAGAGTTTTGTGTATTAAGGATGAGTTGATAAGAGTTTTGAGTATTGAGGATTAAAGTATGAATCTTTAAATATCTTATAATATATATATGAAAGTGAGGCATGAACATGCACCCGAGTTAGGACGGGTAGAGTCTCTAATTGTCGCCTTCCAGGAAGGGCGAATTCTTGGTGTTATGGGACATGTCTGGTTAAGTCTTGCAGGTAGAACAGTAAAAGGTGGGGTGACGACCCTCAACAGTTTGGAGATAGTTGGTACTGCGTGGTACCCCTCTCCATTCGCGTTCATGCCAAACGATTTGATTTTGTGAAACTATAGTAATTGAGTTGAATGTGATTATTTGTTATTATAACTATGTGTTAGTTTTCAAAATACACCTAAACTTGTACTTTCTATTACACGGTGTGTACTCAACTTTGCTGATAGTGTTGTCATTTCTGTGGCCTGTCACTTGGTGGGTGGCAGAGTCAAACTTTGTTGCAGGATTGTGTTGGGAGCCAGAATCGAGCTGAGAGCAAAGTTATGATTCAAATTATGTACTATGGGATAAAGTCCGATATTTAAGTTTGTGTATAGAAGAGTTTATTTAGAGTTACTTACAATATGGATTTTTGTCATGGAATTTGAGATTGAATGACTATGTAATTGATGTCTTATATAAAGAATTTTGTTTTGTGGGCCAATAACTTACAGGTCCAGGATGGTTTTATAGGTTCTATTTCCCCTGCGAATAATTATTTAATTCGAGGCTTATTAAGCATTGATTGTGACTAGTGAATCTGAAGTGTGATTAGCTAGCAGCTCGGGAATCGGGCTGTTATAATAAACTAGTTTAGACACATTTGCTTTTCAAAGAGTGAATGTATATATCAAATTTTGGTGTGTTGTTTTCTCTCTTTTCTCATATTATTCAATATACTATGGAAGTGAAAGAGATCAAGAAAATAGCGACCATCACATAATGAATCTTCATACATTCATGGATTTACCCACACTCTGATGTGGTATTTCCATGTAAGTTCAGCCAAACAAATCTAAAACCCATCCTTTTCAACGGGAAAGAGAAGGATTTTTTTTTTATCTCCAAACAAATTAAGATTAATTATGAGCAGGTGAGTAAGAGTTCATAAAACTATATAGTCATTACCAATTGAAACAAAATTCGAATTCTCAACACATAAAAAAACAGAGCTTTGAAAGTATGTCAATGGAAAATCCAAACTAATGAGCTGAACTCGAAAAAATAGAGCTTTTAAACTAATGTGCCGAACTCGAAAAAATAGAGTGTTTATGCCGATTTTGTACCAAGTACACAAAAGGTTAAGGTGCCAACAACTAGATCAATATATAATTAGCAATCAACATTATAAACGAAATAAATGACATAAGATGAAAAAAGCGATAAAGAAACAAAGAATTGTTGACGCGGAAAACCCAAAAAGGGAAAAACCGCGGGTGATGCTCCTGATCACCAATCCACTAATATCCTGACGGCGTCAGTACAAGTATCAAGTACAAAGTAGGAGTATTTCTTAGCAACAATGGCCACAAAAACTCAAGATGCTAAGGAAAAGGGAAATGTGCGTGTCTTCTGTGAGAGAGTAGGAGAGAGATAAAAAGATCATAAAAAAAACTAGGTTTACATCTGATTACAAAATATATATATCACTAAGAGAATATTCCTCAGCTACCGTTTGAGTTGTTCCACCAGATTAGGGCCATGTCAGCACAATCCCCCGTATATCTCAACCGCCAAAATACCATTATGCAACGTCATTTGACTTGGTCACGCCACTTCTTCACTCAACTGCCAGCCTCTTTGTAAATTCAAAATGAATAAGGAGCCCGCCTAAACCAAGGAAAAATGAGGGCCCAACAATTGCCCCTGATTGACGCGTGTCAGAAAACCCATTGTGTAGAAAACCATCAATCACCACGTTGAGACAACCGCCCACTTTCTCCATCCGGACACGCCTCTCTATTTAAGACCCCTCATCATTAATTTTGTCCTTTCACATCTTCACTTTCTACCACTTTATTTCTCTCTCTTCAATTGCAAATTTACTTCCTCCATAAACGGCTACTCTCTCCGGTGTTTCTTCAACTTCTTGATAAACCAGGAATTGGGTAACTATTACTTCTTAAAGCTTTTTGTATTTCGTTTATGGCACCCAAAGACAACTTCCCTAAGATTAGAAAATCAAAAAGAACCTCCAAAATGACAGAAAGTTCAGATGAAGTAGTCATAGTAGAAACAGGCATCATTGGGGGGAAGAGCATTACTAGTGAGTTTATTGAGGAAGATGTAATCAATTTAATAGAAAAATTCGGCTTACCTGAAAAATGTCAGACTAGAATTCCTGACGGAGAGCAACGTCCGGATGATTGCCCCGTTGGTTGGGTAGTTTTGTACGAATACCCCTTCAAGATTGGATACAAATTTCCCTTCAACCCCCTCATGACTCAACTCCTAACCACCATGCAAGTTAGCCCCGGCCAAATTATGCCTCTTGTCTGGCGTGTAGTTCATGTAATTGACAAATTGGCCCAAGATGCAAACATAGAATTCACTCTAGAAGACCTCCTATACATGTATGAAATTAAGAGGGTAGAAGTTTCTAGATACACTTTTTTCCTAAAACCGGGGAAACAATATTTAGTGGAAAACTCCGGGGCTAACGACAGAGGATGGAAGAAAAGATACTTTTTTGTAAACAAGAATTCTTTGGGGAAAAGCTTTGGCTACTGACATGACGGATGGAATTCTGAAGGTACTTAGCTATTCTTTACATGCTTTCTCTTGTCTACGCCGTTGACATCGTCTAATTTTCTTTGTGATTGCAAAAATATTACCCTTGCCTGTCGAAGACTCGACCCTCAGCAAAGCAAAAATCAACCAACTACTCAAGAAATACTCGCCCAAAGAAAGCACGTTCCGCAACAAGTTCGAATTGACGCCGTCAGACGGAGACAACTTGCCCCAGTCCAAAGAAGAACATATCGCCAACACCAACGATCCTACCGACGACACTAGCCCATCCATGGCGTCAGGTAACAGATCTCTTTGCGATGTCCCACATTTTTCTTGACGTCTTGACACTGACGACACTAACTGTCTTGCAGAAAATACTATGTCTACAAGGTCCAAGACCCCGACTGTCGGCCTATCTGAGGCAGAGATGCTGGAACGAGCGAGGAAAAGGAAACAAGCATCGAGCAACTTGGCCGTGACGCCACCATACATGGGTGCTCCCAAGGTTGCCAGGACGGCACCTCCAACTGACACCCCTAAGCCTGCCAAGACACCCCTCGCAGAGGGAGAGACTTTCACCATTACCCTCCCCAAGAACTTCTGTGAGATTACTGCTCCAACAATCTTCCCGTCGGCGGAGAAGCTGGCGTTCCCCTCCCCTCAGCGTCGTCTTGCAAGTTTACCGCTGATTATGGTGGCAAACGAAGGATTGGCCCTACAACTACATGTAAGACATTTGATTCATGTTGTGTTATTCAATTTTAACATGCACCTTCTGACGCCGACTGTTCATGTAGGCCACCCAAAACTCCTTGGCTCTACGTTCTACTGCTATCACCCTAGAGAAGGAATGCAAGACACTTCGTGAGAAGTTGGACAGGTCTTCGTCGGCTCTGACGGCGGCAGAAAAGAAGGTAGCAGAGCTGTCCGGAGAACTGGCTAAGGAGAAGGGTCAAAACGCCAGCCATGTGGCCAACCTGACGTCGATGAAGGAGGAGACGGACGCCACGATAGCCAACCTCCGCGAAGAGCTGATGGACGCTGCTAGCCGGTACACTTGGCAGACCAAGGCCAGGCTGATGAAGCAATTCTTGGAGGGTCAGATGTCAAAATGGACCCCTGAAGCGGACATTCAGCAGTTTCTGGAGGTGTTCGGGACGCCGGAATACCTAGTCCCTGAAGGTGAGAATAATGCTGACGTCATGGCGACGGCTGATTCTGGCGTCAACACCGACACCGACGGCGCTGCTTGACTTCTTCTGATTCCTGCAAGGTGTTGCGTCACCTGTAATGAGTAGTTAGTGCTTGTAATAAATGCTTTTGGGTGCCATGTCACCGAAACTTTGGTACTTTTGGTGTGATTTGTCGCAAAACTTTTATCTTTGTCTTAGTGTGTTTTTATGGTATTGACATGTGTGTTTAACATTCGCATTTATCTATATATCAATGTGTGACAATGTTGTGTTGTGTTCACAATTTCGTATTTTGCCCCATTATGCACATCTGTCATGAATGGTGTTTGCGTTTGTTTTATGAACACAAATATGTATGTATGTATGTGTGGCATTGTAAGGTACCTTTGTAATGTGGACCAAGAGATGTTTTGGTTGCAATGAAGGGTGGTTCACCACTTCCAACTAAATACTCTGGCCTTTTGTCTTCGTAAATGTAGAGTTTGATGAGGTGTATCTGACGGGGCAGGATGTTCGCTTTGTAAGATGTATGTTGCCCCTGTGTTGTCAGAGTGTAGCCATAGAGAGTTTGTAACTGATGACAGCGACGTCTGACGTCGCGACTTTTATTTGTATGATAAACGCACCTACACTGTTATTAATACAACTCAAGTACCGATGTTAGTAAAAAGAAAATATACTTGTCAAGCATAACATATTTATGACAATTTAAGTACGACGTTACCTATTGTATTTGTTTACTCTACAACGACGCTCTTATTAACAAATGATAACACTTAAGATGGACGGCATTCCAACTTCTGGGAACAGGCTTGCCGTCTTGTGCACATAGTCGGTATGCGCCGTTGCCAACCACTTTCTGAATTTTATACGGGCCTTCCCATGCTGGCGCCAATTTCCCTGCATTGAGCTCTTTGGTGTTCTGAAAGACCTCTCTTAAAACCCAATCTCCAACGTTGAAAGTTTTAGCCTTGACATTTTTATTAAAGCTTCTAGCCACTATCTAATGTTGTGACGCCATTCGAACAAGGGCTGCTTCTCTTAACTCCTCACTCGTCACGATGTCATGGCTTAGCTCTTCGTCGTTCCTGTCTGGCGTCAACAACCCATAACGCGACGTCGAAACGCGCACCTCAGAAGGGAGGACAGCTTCACACCCATAAACTAAGGAGAAAGGGGTTTGCCCCGTCGCCGTCCTTGGAGTAGTTCTGTTTGCCCAAAGAATTGACGGGAGTTCCTCCGCCCACTTACCTTTGGCCGCTTTGAGACGCCTCTTGATGACTTTGAGGATTGACTTATTACTAGACTCAGCCTGACCATTGGTCTGTGGATATCTAGGCGTCGCGGTGTTGAGTTGTATGTTCCACTTAGCCAAGAAATTCCTTGTGGGTGTGCTTATGAATTGAGAACCGTTGTCACAAATGATTTCAGAGGGGACGCTGAACCTGCATATGATTTTACGCTATATAAAAGTAATAACCTCTTTATCGCGTACCTGGGTGAAGGAGTCAGCCTCAATCCATTTGGAGAAATAATCTGTTAAAGCTAACATGAACACTTTTTGCCCCGGTGCTTGGGGGAGTTTTCCAACAATGTCCATCCCCCACCTCATGAAGGGCCAAGGGGTGATAGTAGGGTGCAACCTTTCTGCAGGTTTGTGTGACATGGCGGCATGTCGCTGGCAGGCGTCGCATTTCTTAGCGTATTCGACGGCGTCCTGACGTAACGTCGGCCAATAATATCCCATGCGTAAAGTTCTGTTCGACAGGCTGCGTCATCCTGAATGATTGCCGCAACTTCCATCGTGCATCTCTTGTAACACTTGTTGGCATTCATCGCCGTCGAGGCATCTCAAGTATGGTCCTGCAATGGACTTCCGAAAAAGTATACCGTCAAGTAAAACATACATTGAGGCCCTGAAACGTACCTTTCTGGCTTGTAGCCTATCTTCGGGGAGGGTACCGTCTTTAAGATACTGAATGAATGGGGTCTGCCAGCTTGTTGACGCAGTGGCGGCACTACTGACGTCGATGTCGTTGACGTCCGTCACAATGTGGTTGACATCATCAGCCGTAATCGCTTTATGAACCGCTGGTGACGACAGATGCACTATAGGTATGCTTTTGAATCCTGACTTCCTCATGGCTGACCCAATGTTTGCCAATGCATCTGCTTGCATGTTTTGGTCCCTGGGAATCTAAAAATGTCAAACTTGCAAAAGATTTTACCTTTGATTGGACAGCGTCCAGATACGCCGTCATTTTGGAGTCTTTGGCGGCAAATTCCCCTTTTATCTGGCTGACGATGAGCAACGAATCACTGTATGCTTCTACTTCAGTAGCTTTTAAGTCTTCAGCCAACGTTAATCCTGCTAACAGTGCCTCGTACTCTGCCTCGTTGTTGGTGGCTTTGAAGTCGCAACTGATAGCTCGGGCTATGATGTCCCCTTGTGGCGACTTTAGCAATACGCCTAAACCGGCGCCCCGAAAGTTGGAAGACCCATCTACATGCAAGATCCATTTATTGTTAGTTGTATTAACTTCAAGCATACTTACCTCTGTCTGGGCTATCGCCTCTAGTGTAGGGCTAAAGTCAGCCACAAAATCCGCTAATGCTTGCGACTTTATTGCCGTTCGAGGTTGATATGTGATGTCGTAACTGCTTAATGCTATTGCCCACTCGCTCATTCTTCCTGTCAGTTCTAGATGTCTTATAATAGACTTGACGGGATAGTTAGTTTTGACATAGATAGAATGTGCTTCAAAATAATGTTTTAGTTTTTTGGACGCCGTCACTATTGCTAGGACGAGCTTTTCTAGAGAAGAAATCCTGGTTTCGGCGTCGACCAATGACTTACTTACATAGTACACTGGTAATTGCCGTTGCCCCTCCCAGGCCAAGATGGCACTTACCGGTGATTCGCTGACGGCGACATATAGCTGCAATGGCTCGTCGGCTACTGGCTTTGACAGCAACGGTGGCGTCATGAGGTACTACTTGAGATCTTGGAGGGCCTGCTCATGCTCTGGCGTCCAGTTAAATCCTTTATTTTTCTTTAAGACGTCATAGAACAATCGGCATTTATCCGAAGACTTTGAGATGAAGCGATTCAACGCAGCGACACGTCCTGTTAACTTTTGTACTTCTTTCACATTTCGCGGCGATTGGATGTTGAGGATAGCCTTGATTTGATCTGGGCTAGCCTCGATTCCCCGCTTCGTAACAATGTACCCCAAAAATTTACCTGCAGACACTCCAAAAGAACACTTTGTGGGATTAAGTTTCATGCCATACCTTCGAATGACGTCGAATGATTGCTGTAGGTGTGACACATGGTCATGTGAATCTTTGGATTTGACCAACATGTCATCTATGTAGACCTCCATGGTATCCCCCAGCTGGTCTTTGAACATAGTGTTGACCAGACGTTGATAGGTTGCGCCAGCATTCTTTAGTCCGAACGGCATAACCTTGTAACAATAAATGCCACGATCGGTGATGAATGACGTCTTCTCTTGATCTTCGGGATGCATGAGTATTTGATTGTATCCTGAGAAGGCGTCCATGAATGACAGCAACTCATGTCCGCGTTGGCGTCCACAAGGGAGTCAATGTGTGGCAATGGGAACGAATCCTTAGGACATGCTTTGTTGAGATCGGTAAAGTCTATGCAGACTCTCCACTTCCCATTTTTCTTACCTACAACGACGACGTTAGCTAACCAATCAGGATATTTTACCTCCCTTACCTTGCCGGTGTCAATCAGCTTTTGGACTTCGTCGTTGATGATTTGATTTCGCTCGGGAGCGAATTTACGTCTCTTTTGTTTGACCGGTTTATGGTTAGGGTCGACGTTGAGTCTGTGTGTGATCACGTCGGGATCTATCCCTGTGACGTCCTCATGGGACCATGCAAAACAGTCAGCGTTAGCTTTTAAAAAATCTATTACCTGTTGACGGACGTCGGGAGATAATGCAGCTCCTATTTTGACTGTCTGGTCTGGTTTGCTGGGTCTAAGACGACCTCATCCACTTGTTGCTCGTCAAAGTCTTGCTCTCCCAACGTCTGCATCTGTAATTGCTATGCTTCCGACTTCCTTGGTTTGAGAGACATCTTGTAACATTCTCTGGCGATCCGTCTGTCCCCTTTGATCTCTTGCACTCCCCATTTTGTGGGGAACTTTAAAGATTGATGGAACGATGAGGGGACAACCTTCATGCTATGGATCCATGGCCTGCCTAAAATCACATTATAAGAAGAAGGGCAGTCAATGACATAAAATTTAGTTGGCATATTAACCCTCTTGGCGAAGGTGGGCAGGGTCACTTCTCCCATAGAATGTTTGGACTCTCCACTGAATCCGACAAGGACGGTGGATTTTCGAACGACGTCACGCTCATCGATTCCCATGTCCTCTAGAGCGCTCTTAGGATTGTTGAACTGCCATTGTCCACTAACACACGTTTAAGCAAGCAATTACTGACAGTTAGAGATATTACCAGACTGTCGTGATGTATGTCTCTGTCGTTGCCGAGATTAGCGTCGTCGAACGTAATTGGCATGGCCTCCAACTCAGCGTCACGGGGGTGACGGAGCTCCTTCGGGACAGCGTCTTGATTTGGACCATCTCGCGCATGCCGTTTAGCTGCAGAGTATGTTAGTCCACAAATATCTGAACCACCGCTAAAAACGTTAATTACCTTGACATGTGGTGGCGATGACGGCGGTTGACGTCCGTCGTCATTTTTTGACACCGTCTGCTTCCCTTTCTCCGTCAACAGATCTAAGATACCCTTCAGCAGGTGGACACCTTCGCCTCAAGGCGACGCATTCGTCAGTATGATGCCCATGGTCTCCATGGAAACTCGCACCATTTGGATTTGTGCGATGGGCCGTCTGTTTTTCCTGAAAGGCCATTTAACAGCAGAACCTAAAGAATGTAAAGTATTAATGATACCTCCCATGGTGACGTTGAAACCATATTCGCTTAGCTTGGGGGGAGCCAGGATCATTTTTCCAGTCGCTGGCCGACCGATGACGGACGCTATGGACCTGCTGCGGGCGCTCATAAGGCTTTTGACGCCAGACGCTTGCTTGTTGGACGTTGCCTTCCGGCTGTCAGCATGGCATAAGCCTTTCTGGACTGCATGTCTTCCTCCAGCCTGATTTGGGCCAAGCTTGGCTTGAGCATCCTCGAACGTCGGACAGGATATTTGGTCAGCTCCTTGTAGAGGTCGATTCCTCATCTAAGCCACGCTGAAGCTTCGATGGCCGTCCGGCATCGCAATTTGGAATGACACTTTTCCCTGTTAAACCTGTTCACAAATTCTTTAAGAGACTCGTCAGATTTTTGCACAATCTGTGAATCGCTAGCTTGTTTTTCCATTTTGCGACTCTAGCAAATTGCATATTAAAAGTATTACTAATTGAGCAAAAGAAGAAATATCCCGTTATCGAGATTAATGAACCACTGTAGCGCTGGACCGGTCAGCGTCGAGCCAAAGCCTTTGCACATGCATGCTTCTCGCATATTTTTCGGGATCGAGATGGTGATCATACTCTGCTTGTATTGCGCGACATGATCATTGGGATCGGTGGTGCCGTCGTACAGCTTCATGGATGGGACGGAGAACGCTTGGGCACCTCATCAATGCAATGGATCTGCAAAAGAGAATCAGCATAACTGTTAGGAGTAGCTTTTTCCATGGCGGGGACGCCAGGGATGCGAACGATCATGTCTTCTAATTGCTGAAGACGCTGCTGGATAGGATCATCAAGACGGCCTTGGACGGGCTCCTTTGGAGGATCAGCGCCGTCATTTTCGCCGCCGTCGGCTTCTTCCTTTTCCGAATCATCGGCATCTTCGGGATCAGCACGATTCACCGGAGTTTCGAACTCGCCGCCATCCAGATCTGGCATCCTGGAGACGCCACGGATATTGGGAGACTTAGGCCTCTTTGAAGTCTTCTTGGCGGACTTCAGGCTCTGGATTTCCATGCACGACGCGACATAGCTTTCCTTCAACGCCGTCATTTCCGCTTTGACGCGATTGAGCTCGTCAATAACCTCCTGGGTGGTGACCCATTGTCCTGCCATTGAAAACACGAAAAGATGGAAGAGTACGGAGAAATAAAACGAAAAGATGTGATTGCCAATAGATGCATAAAGATCTTGCTGTGGCCCCACGGTGGGCGCCAAATTGTCTATGCCGATTTTGTACCAAGTACACAAAAGGTTAAGGTGTCAACAACTAGATCAATATATAATTAGCAATCAACATTATAAACGAAATAAATGACATAAGATGAATAAAGCGATAAAGAAACAAAGAATTGTTGACGCGGAAAACCCAAAAAGGGAAAAACCGCGGGTGATGCTCCTGATCACCAATCCACTAGTATCCTGACTGCGTCAGTACAAGTATCAAGTACAAAGTAGGATTATTTCTTAGCAACAATGGCCACAAAAACTCAAGATGCTAAGGAAAAGGGAAATGTGCGTGTCTTCTGTGAGAGAGTAGGAGAGAGATAAAAAGATCATAAAAAAAACTAGGTTTACATCTGATTACGAAACATATATATCACTAAGAGAATATTCCTCAGCTACCATTTGAGTTGTTCCACCAGATTAGGGCCATGTCAGCACAATCCCCCGTATATCTCAACCGCCAAAATACCATTATGTAACGTCATTTGACTTGGTCACGCCACTTCTTCACTTAACTGCCAGCCTCTTTGTAAATTCAAAATGAATAAGGAGCCCGCCTAAACCAAGGAAAGATGAGGGCCCAACATAGAGCTTATATGAATAATGGGCAATAATAAGAGAAAACAATCATTAATTCAACTACAAAACCTCTAAATTCACCAATTAAAGGTAAGAATTAGATAATTTGAAAAAGAAATAAAACATACCGAACCACATTGTTAGTGGAACAAGCGATGGGAAGTCTCGAGAATTGCAGCAAAGGTGTGATGTCGTCGGCGATCGTCGTGAGGCTTTAACAGGGAAGACAAAGGAAGGTTTTTGAATTTTGGTTTCTACATGATGGCTGATGAGGGCAAAGAAAGTGAGGAGAAGATGAAGGGTTTTAGATTTTGGTTTGTTACACCTGAGCAACAACTTTGTTTATCAAACCTATAAAAATTTGCTATGTTTACCCCAACATAGGAGAACACTATATTATGGAATTATTTCTAACTTTACATCAATTTGAGAATTATTTTCTTTTTAAACACTACAATGGGAAAACATTCCACCTAAAGACAAACTATAATTAAAGTTCATTACGAAAATACTATTTATATAAGTGTTGATTTTATTTCATGGATTAAATTTTCTAAAAAAGTTCGAGAATTATTTTTTTTATATTACAAGTATTATGTACAATTATTTTTTTGCAAGCTTTTTTAGACAAGTAGTAGCTCAACTCGACTCGTTAGTTATTGAATTGAGCTTTGACAAAGTTTTAACAGAATCTATCTCGAGTAGCTTGCGAGTTGTCTCATCACATTTATACCCTTAATTAAGCTGTGTTATTTCTATTTCCGTAAATAGTTTAGATTTTTTTTTCCATCTCAAATCTCATCCAAACAAGATACAGTGCAAATTTTATGATGATGCATGGCAGATGATATATGTGGAAAATATCTCTTATTAATAACCCTCACTTCTCCCTGACATTAGGAAGTCCCCTAACATGAATAAATTAAGAAAATTCTACGAAGTCATATTTTGCTTATTCATAGTTCAATATAATTCGGTAATCTTTCTTCTTTACTTCTTTGTTATTTCTTCCATTGTTAATTATATTGTTCTCTTAGTTATTTGCCATGTTTCAAAGTATGAGTTTTTATACGATTCTTGTTATTGATTTCATGATTATGAGTGAGTAGTTCTATATCTAGAATTGTGGAGATCTATGTATGCAATAAGGGATTGATAGATTAGTTTGATTATCTGGTATTTCAATTGTTTCCTTTGATTGATTCTTCATGCTAGGATTATAAGTTAGGCCTGATTTATATTTCTACTGTTGCAATACTGAATCTACTTCGAGAGGAGAGATACCGTATAGGCTTTCAATTATTAGGCAAAGTGATCCTTGACTATGCGAGAGCGGCTGGGTGATCTTTGAGGGAGGTAATGTTCGAGAGAAATTACATGTGCCCTAGACAGTTGACTTACTAGGTGGTTATTATTTATCCTGGATTTCCCGAATTGTATGCATAGTGATCCATGATTCTAGTACTTTATTGATATATTTACACCTTCATATTTAATTCTGCTACCTGTTTAGCTTAGTAACACAACCATTCATCTGTTTTGTTAGTATAATATTAGAGTTCAGATACAATAGTATAACTTCTCCCTGTGGATTCGATCCTGACTTCCCTGACTAATAGTTAGTGGACCTTAGGTTATTTTTGATTAGGTGATACGACTTTAGCCTGTCAAATTTTGGCGCCGTTGCCGGGGACACCCTCCCAAATCTCATCCCGTTCGATCCAGAGATTGAAAAGACCGCTCGTAGACTCAGAAAGAAAACTAAACAAGCTAAGCTGTCTGCAGGGACACCCTCCCAAAAGACACCATCTCCACCATCTTCCCCACACCAAGAAACCCCCACCTCACCTATTACTGTCAACATGGGTGAGAATGTTACCCGAACCTTCAGAGACTATGCGCAACCATCTCCTGATAACGTGCCTACTGGGGTACGGATGCCCACTATTGCTGCTACAAATTTTGAGATCAAGTCTCATGTTTTGAATATGGTTCAGAACAATCAGTTCGCTGGGTTACCATCTGAAGACCCAAATCAGCATCTGCAGAGATTTTTACAGTGTTGTGCTACTCAGCAGCAAGCTGGTGTTACTCCTGATGAGATGAAACTCCTTCTATTTGGTTTCTCTCTGCGCGATAAAGCTTTGTTCTGGTATAACAAGCTGCCTTCCACCATCACCACCTGGCCAAAACTTTCCAAGATTTTCCTCATCAAGTGGTACCCTTACCAGAAAACTGCAGATATGAGACATGCCATAGTTACTTTCACCCAAGATCCTGGTGAATCTCTATATGAAGCTTGGGAGCGGTTCAAGGATCTGCAGCGTCTATGTCCTCATCATGGGTTGGACCAGTGGTACTTGTGTCAGATTTTCTACACTAGAGTTGATGCAGACACACGACGGGTAATTGATGGAGCATCTGGTGGGTTCTTCATGGATAAAGCAATCGAGGAAGGGTATGAACTTTTGGAGAAGCTAGCATCTAATCAAGCCTCTACCATTCGTTCCTCTTTGAAAAAGGGTGGTAAACATTATGTTGAAGCCATTTCTCAACTGTCTGGGCAACTAGCTACTCTAACTCAGAAAATTGACTCCCTGAAGTTAGGTAATGATTCCTCCCATATGAGTGTTAATGCGATGGCTAGTGCTTCTAACTATAATGTGCATATATGTGATGCTTGTGGAATATCTGGGCACAACTCTCAAGAGTGTCCTGCATTGGGAAATAACTGTGAGGCCGTCAATGCTTTCCAATCACAACCTAGGAACCAATTCAACCCCTATTCCAACACCTACAATCCTGGGTTAAGACATCATCCCAACCTCTCATATAGGAGTACTAATGTGTTGAACCCTCAACCTCAACAACCATATCCACCTCAACAACAGGGTCAACAATACCAACCTTCACAACAAGCTCCACCTGGTTTTAGAGAAATCAAGCACCTCCACAGCCTGCTCCTCCTGCTGACCCAGCCATGACAGAGTTGAAGAATATGATGTTCCAGATGCAGAAGGGGTTCAATGCTTTTCAAGCTGACACAAAAGCTCAACTGGAAAATTTGGGCACGCATAACAAGATGTTGGAGACTCAACTAGCTCAGTTGGCTAGTTCTTCTGCTAGTAGGCCACCTGGGGCCTTACCTTCACAATCAATGCAACCAAGGGACACTGCCAACGCCATCACTCTTAGGAGTGGCACACATTATGATGGTCCCCCAATGCCTAAGGATGGTCCGGTTGAGCCAGAAAAAAATGCAGACATAACTGAAACTTCGTCAGCTCCTGAGGCTACCACCAACACAAATGCAGAGAAGCAGACAGTACCTGAAAACAGTCCTCCACCACTCCTGCGATCAAGGTTCCATTCCCACTCGTCTATCAAAGAATAAGCTGGATCACCAACTTGGTAAGTTTATGGAGGTAGTGAAAAATCTTCAGGTAACTGTTCCATTTACTGAACTCATTACTCAAGTACCTGCATATGCTAAATTTTTGAAGGAAATTTTGACTAGGAAAAGAGCCTTTAATGCAGTAGAAACTGTTGCCTTTACTGAAGAATGTAGTGCTCTTTTGCAAAATCAATCCCCCCCTAAATTGAAAGATCCGGGGAGTTTCTCCATCCCTTGTAATATTGGCACCATATTTATTGACAAAGCCTTATGTGATCTAGGTGCTAGTGTTAGTGTCATGCCCTTGACTGTTTGTAAAAAGCTTGACATGGGAGATTTAAAATGTACCAACATTACTCTTCAAATGGCTGACCGTTCTGTTAAATACCCCCTAGGTATCTTAGAGGACGTTCCTGTGAGGGTAGGTAAATTTTACATTCCTGTGGATTTTGTTGTGCTTGACATGGAAGAGGATACTCAAATCCCAATCATTTTAGGGAGACCATTCCTTCATACTGCTGGAGCTGTCATAGATGTAAAAAATGGGAAATTAACTTTGACTGTGGGGGATGATAAGGTAACTTTTAGTTTGACCAATGCTTTGAAAAGTCCCATGCTAGAGGAAGCCTGTTACAGAATAGATGTCATTGATGTGCTGGTTAATGATGACATGCCTCAATCCCTTATGCGGGATCCACTGGAGGCTTTGCTTTGTTTTACCTCTTCCACAGGTGATGATATTATCCGGACTACTGAAGTGGATGCTTGGGAAGCAGCTTTTACCTGTGTCGAGCTTGATGGTACTACCACTCATGAGGATGAACGGTTAGTATGTGCTACTCCACCGGTAGAGGTAAAGAAACCTGAACTGAAACCCCTTCCCCCTTCTCTGCGGTATGCTTTTCTGGATGATTCTGAAAATTGCCCTGTGATTGTTAGTGCTGCATTAAATGATGGTCAAATGTCTCAACTTTTGTCTGTTTTGCGACAACATAAAAAGGCCATTGGATATAACATTGATGATTTGAAAGGCATAAGCCCTGACTTTTGCATGCATAAAATTCATCTTGAGGATGATCATCGTCCTAGTATACAAGGTCAGCGTCGTTTGAACCCGAACATGCAGGAAGTTGTAAAAAAGAGGTTATGAAATTGCTTGATGCTGGGATTATCTATCCTATTTCTGATTCTAAGTGGGTGAGTCCAGTTCAAGTGGTTCCTAAAAAGGGCGGTACTACTGTAGTTAAAAATGAGAAAAATGAATTAATTGCTACAAGAGTAGTTACTGGGTGGCGTATGTGCATTGACTATAGGAAATTAAATGTTGCCACCAAGAAAGACCATTTTCCCCTTCCCTTCATTGATCAGATGTTGGAACGTCTAGCTTGTCATTCTCATTTTGTTATCTAGATGGCTATTCTGGTTTCTTCCAAATCCCTATCCACCCAGATGACCAGGAGAAGACCACCTTTACATGTCCTTATGGTACCTTTGCATATAGAAGGATGCCCTTTGGCCTATGTAATGCCCCTGCTACTTTCCAACGTTGTATGATGGCCATATTTTCTGAATTTATTGAGTCCATCATGGAAGTATTTATGGATGACTTTAGTGTGTATGGCATTGATTTTGATGCATGTTTGCTGAATTTGACTAAAGTACTGAAAAGATGTGAGGATGTCCACCTTGTTTTGAACTGGGAGAAGTGCCACTTCATGGTTACTGAAGGAGTGGTACTTGGTCATATTATTTCTGAACGAGGCATCCAGGTGGACAAAGCAAAAATTCAAGTGATTGAGCAATTACCCCCTCCTGTGAATGTTAAGGGTGTTAGAGGTTTTCTTGGTCATGCGGGATTTTATCGCCGCTTTATCAAGGACTTCTCTAAAATTGCTAAACCACTTACTCAGTTGCTCCTCAAGGATGCCCCGTTCCTGTTTACTGATGAGTGTCTAGTGTCTTTTAACAGGATAAGCAAGCTTGATTACTGCTCCTATCATCCGATCTCCAGATTGGACCCTCCCATTTGAGATTATGTGTGATGCCAGTGATTATGCTGTGGGAGCTGTCCTTGGTCAGAGAAAAGACAACATCCTCCATGCCATCTACTATGCTAGCAAGACACTCGATGAAGCTCAAGTCAATTATGCCACTACAGAGAAAGAGCTGCTAGCTGTGGTCTATCCTTGGACAAGTTCAGGACCTATCTGCTTGGGTCTAAAGTCATTGTCTACACTGATCATGCTGCATTGAAGTACCTCCTCGCCAAAAAGGAGGCCAAGCCTCGACTCATTCGGTGGATTTTGCTGCTCCAAGAATTCGACTTGGAGATCAGAGATAAAAAGGGTGCAGAAAATGTAGTGGCTGACCATTTGTCCCATTGCAGTATGAAGATATGGAAGAAGGTCTTCCCATTGACGACTCCTTTCCTGATGATAAGCTCCTGGCAGTCACTTCTGTTACCCCGTGGTATGCGGACTTCGCCAACTTTTGTGTGAGTGGACAAACCCCTCCAGAGCTGAGCTACCAGCAGAGAAAGAAATTTCTCCATGATGCCAAACAATTCTTTTGGGATGACCCTTTGCTTTACAAGCTCTGTGCTGACACCATCTACAGGCGATGTATCCCAGAGTGGGAGGTGCATGACATTCTGAAGCACTCTCACTCCCTTCCATGTGGAGGCCATGCTGGGCCTCCAAAACAGTAGCAAAGGTACTTCAATCTGGTTTTTATTGGCCAACACTTTTTCATGATGCTAGTACTTTTGTTAAGTCTTGTGATGCATGCCAACGAACAGGAAATATTTCCCGTAGACATGAGATGCCCCAAACACCCACTCCTAGAAGTTGAACTATTTGATGTGTGGGGTATTGATTTTATGGGTCCTTTTCCCTCTTCCTCAGGCAACAATTTCATACTTGTTGCTGTTGACTATGTCTCTAAGTGGGTAGAAGCTATTGCATCACCGACCAATGACTCTAAGGTTGTCATGAAAATGTTCAAAAAGATTATCTTTCCACGGTTTGGGGTACCAAGAGTTGTCATTAGTGATGGGGGATCCCACTTTCACAAAAGAACCTTTGAAGCCCTACTCAAAAAGTATGGTGTCTACCATAGGACTGGCCTAGCATACCACCCTCAGACAAGTGGGCAAGTAGAAGTGTCTAACCGGGAAATAAAGTCTATTTTGGAGAAAGTGGTAGCTAAATCGAGAAAAGATTGGAGTGATAAGTTAGATGACACCTTATGGGCTTATAGAACTGCTTTTAAGACCCCTATTGGTACCACCCCTTATCGACTAGTCTATGGAAAAGCATGCCACCTACCTGTCGAACTAGAGTATAAGGCTTTTTGGGCGGTTAAAGAGTTGAACCTTGATGCAAATTAGCAGGAGAAAAGCGTTTATTGCAGATCAATGAGCTTGATGAACTTAGATTAAATGCTTATGATAGTTCGCTCTCTACAAAGAGCGCACTAAGAGATGGCATGATAAGAAAATTCTAAGCAGGGAGTTCAATATTGGTGACAAGGTTTTATTGTACAACTCTAGACTAAAGCTTTTTCCTGGTAAGCTGAGTCTAGGTGGTCTGGTCCTTTTTCTGTCACTAACACTAACAAGTTTGGTTCTATTGAGGTGATGAATGCAACAGGTGAGAAATTCAAAGTTAATGGACAACGTCTGAAGTTGTACTATACCGGAATCCCTGTTGGATCTGTGGAGGAGTTATACCTTCAACCCCCATCCCCTTCTGTTTGAGGGATGAAGCATTATGGTCGTGCGGGACCTTTATAAACCAGCGCTAATCGGGAGGCAACCCGATTTCTTCTTTTTTATTTCGTAGTTTTTTCTAGATTTTATTTTTTTTTTTACTTTGTTCATTTTTTGTAGTTTGGTGAGAGAGTGAGAGGGTACTGATATCCTCTTCAGGTTACATGTGTGCAGGAGTGCTTACCAAAAAAAAAAAAAAAACGAGACAGAGCTTACTGGGCATCGCCCGAAGCCATCGGGCGAGGCTGCCCGATCGGGCGCGCAACGAAAATTCGAAAAACCAAAAGAAAGTGCGTCGCCCGATCGGGCGGAAGTCCGTCAACATATTTGCACAAATTGAAGCCGAAGTATCGCGACAACGCCCGATAGTATCGGGGGACAACGCCCGATCGCGCCCGCAACTGAAATTGGGAAAGCAGGAAAAACTCCCGATCGGGCGTGGACACCCGATCGGGCCCACGAAATTCTTTTCTGGCAAAAACTGGCAGACGCCCGATGGCGTCGGGCGAAGTCGCCCGATCGGGCCCGCAACCGAATTGGGAAAATTTCAGGAAAAAAAGAACGCCCGATGGCGTCGGGCGAGCTCGCCCGATCGGGCTCGGGGTCCGGCTGGCGATTTTAAAGGGATTTTCCCCTTCTTTTCACTCACTTCCTCTCACATTTTCTCTCTCTTCCAAACCCTAACCCCCAAATTCTCCCATCTTCTTCTCCAAACCCCCTTTCCACCATTGAAGACCCTCCTTCAAATCTTCAAATTCTTACCATTTTCTCTCTCTATCACTTTCTACTCATCTCTCACCCTATTTTCTTTACTTTTCTCCCACTCTATCTCTCCCTTCATCTTTTCTTCATTTTTCTCCACCATTAAAGTGAGGATTTGAGTGCTTCAAGTTTTTCCCCATCTTTTCCCCATTAGAGAGTGAGTTGAAGGTTGATATTTTTGCACATCTTAGCATAATGTTCACAAGGCGACGAAGATCTACAACGGGGTCACAACCACCACCACCACCACCACCGGAAATTCCCAGAGATGAGACTTTCCCGGAAGTCATCTTCTCCACGGAAGAACAGAGGGAACGATTTCAGCGCCTCAAGGGGCGCGAGGTAAGTCCTACTACATTCCTTGATATTGAATTCTTGGATAAATTGGGCATTCATAATGAATTTAAGGAATTCATGAAAATCATTGGTATGGAACCCTTTATACTGTTCATGTCAATACCTATCCCGTGCTTGTGTATGAATTTTATAGTAGCTTGAATGTGACTCACCCTCGTTCAGGACCAATCTCGCATGTTTCCTATAGGCTTTTAAATAGGGACTTCACCCTCACCCTGCCGGAGTTTGCTCGCATACTCCGTGTCCTCAACCGGGGGGAGATTGGGCATCCACCTGACTATCATCACAGGGACGTTTACTATGCATAACGGGGGATGAAACTAGATTTTACCTTGCAACACTGTCATGCTAGTATATACACAACCCATCTTCAAAATTTGGGTTCGTTTCATGTCTAAGACCTTGTTTGGGAGGGTTGAAGGGCAGCTCATTCGCGGGATGAGCTTTATCTCATAGGCAGCTACATGTATCGGGGCACTCCCCGCCGTTTCCACTACAACATCCCTCACCATGTTGCGCTCCAAATGGAGCGTATTGCCACCACATACCCTAAGAGGCGGCCGACGGGACGTTCTCCTCTCGGCCCATCGTGAACGGGGGGCTAGTCACTCTTTTTGCTAGGGCCATTCCAGATTTTGACGAGACCGTATCAGCCAGCCTTAGGCCTACCCTCTTGGACTATGCCTATCTCACTCGCCTGCATTGGTTAGAACGGGGTGGGGACACATACAAGTGGCAAATTAACGGAATGCGTTCCATTGACCTGCCCAACCCTTTGGCCAAAATCAAACCTGGCCAACCTCACTATCACCTTCCCATTGAAGGTTCTGACTTTCCACCCCCGCCCCGAGATCCCTGAGCGTACCTATTATCGTCGTCCCCATGTTGAGGATATTCCCTCATCTTCTGATGCTCCCCCTCCCCCATATTCTACTGCTCCTCCTTCCTTTGATTTTCAGGAAATGATGACCCTGCTTCATCGCATGGATACTGGCATTACAGCCAATACAGCGGCTATCCAAGGCATCAGCCAGCAGGTTGATGCCAATGGTGTTCTTCTACAGAATCTTAGTCAGCGGGTCGATACACTAGCCAACGATCAACACCTGGCTTTGTACTCGATGTATGACGAGAACTGCCGCTTGCATCGCATTGCTGAGCATGATGCACATCCTTCGTGGTATACTTGGAACCGAGCTACAGTCAGCCCGGCAATGAGGTGGATGGAGATGAGGCTAGTGAGGACGTGCACATGGATGACTGATATCCATGTCTCTCCTTCCTCTTGTTGCAATGAGGTCATTGCCTCGTTCAGCTTGGGGGAGGATTTCTGTAAGTATCACTCTCACTATTATTGCTTTTTAGGTAGGTTAGTGTTGTGTTCTTAGGTTAGTTAAGCTAGTTAATTAGTTAACTTTTTCTTTTCATAAAAACAAAACAACAAAAAAATGAAATATTGCTGAAAAAAATACCAAAAATACGATTTGAACATGAATAGTCTAATTGCTTCCCTGTGCCCCAAACTTTGCCTTGAAAAATGATTTAACTCATTATACTGGATAATCGGGCATTCGTGATTGGGATGTTGTGATGTGATCTTTGATTGCCTTGGTCTTGAGTAGATTTTGATGATAAAACACCTACTTTAACTGCATGCTTGGACTGGTTACATTGTAAGGATTCATTCGAGCCTTCGGATGCATATTTATGTCCGAATTATCCTTGTGTGTTAGTTCCTCATATCATTCTTATCTTGACTTTGGCATTGTACTCGTTGATTTCTGATGACTTTGAACATTGTGCTGTATAGAGCGTTCAATTGTTTTGATTTTTGGCCTCAGAATTTTCTACAAAAGAATCATTTCCCTCCTAGCCCCGCTGAGCCTAATGAGTTTTTTTGGATCTATATCAAGCCACATTACATGCCTTGAGCCTTTTCAATGTTTATTGTTAGGATAGAACTAGGCTGTGTGGTTGATTTTCGGGTTGATTGGAAATAATATGTTTATGATGACATGAGGTGAAGTGAATAAGAGAAAAGAAAACAAAGAAAGAAAAAAAAACAAATAGAAAATAACACATGAAAAGAATCAAGAAGTCACGAGTCATGAAAAAAGAGTAAAAACCAGAACAATACATTTTGCTGAAAACTATCAAAGAGACAATTGTTGGTTGGTTCGAAAAATCTAAAGTTGGTCATTATTTTGGGTATGTGATCGAGACCATGGAAGCTGTTTTACCACACCTAGTACTACTAGTGTTGATTTCTCCCTTTTCTGGGCTTTTCCACCACATTCCCAAATAATTCCCATACCTTTACCCGAGCCCATTACAACCCTCAGAAAGACCTTTTGAGCACTTGTTTGAATGTTTATTGGAATGATACAGAGTCAATGTGCCAAAGTCGAAGTTTAAGTTTGTTATTCGAGTCGACTTGAGTAGGATGAGCGATATTTTACCTTTTCTAAACACATGAGAGTGTGAGAGGGAAGGGATATTATGGTTGGGTTGGTGAGCGTTCGGGCACACTTTATGCTCGCCACAAAAATTGAGAGGAGTGACATCCTGGTGACCCTTTTCAAGATGTGCAAGTTATATGTATGGTTGCTATTTCGGACAATCTGCTTAAGTGATTGGTAGTCAAAAGTGATCTGATCAACTGAACTTGAACTTTGCTTGCTTGAAGGTTTTTGAGGTCAAAATGTTTGAGTTTCATACTTTGAGGGGTGAAGCAAATTCTATTCATATTCATGTTGTGCTTTGCTTAGGGACATACAAGCAAAGGTTTAGCTTGGGGGAGTTTGATGTTATGGTTTTATATAGAGTTTTCTCCCCTAATTATGTGCTAAAAGTTGTGATTATGGTGCTCTTAGGAGCCATTTGGTACTAACTCTCTCCATCTAGTTGTGGTTTGCTATTTTGTATTGAATTGTAGGTTTTGGAAGCTATCACCTACTTTACATGATTGCATAGTGGATTAGAGGGGTTAGATGCCGAGTTTCTAGATCCCGAGGATGATTTTCGGGACTTTGAGCAAAGGAAGAACAAGAAACGAAGATTAGCTAGACCGGCCCGATAGGATCGGGCGGCCCAGCCGATCGGGCGAGATACCAGTTCTCATGTTTCGCTGCGGGCCCGATCGGGCGTTTTATGCCCTGTCGTAATTCGATCTTTCGCCCGATCGGGCGAGTTGGCCCGACGTCGGGCGCCATTCCAGCACTCTGCCTGCCATGTCATAAGACCGCCCGATGTCATCGGGCGGCTCAGCCCGATTACATCGGGCGTCTGGCGATTTTGGCCTTAATCATCTGCTTTGAAGCCCGATGTCATCGGCGACCTAGGCCCGTTCGGGCGTCTGATGAGACGCGGACTTTTAATGATTGCGGGCCCTTTTTTCGAGATTTTCTTCTATTGTTTTAGGGCTTGTATAAATAGAAAAATCAGAATTATTAGCTCTTATCTAGTTTTTATTATTAGTTTTCTCCATATAGTGTTTCAAGAACCTTAATTTATTGCTTGTGATTTCAATTCAAGATCAAACCTTTCTGAAAAAATTCTCACTGCTCAAAAGCGCCATGCATCGCTGAATCTCACTCCCTCTCTGAAAAAATTCAAGCTACACAACGAAGCTTCTACATCAAATCTGGAGCCTAGGGCTGGTAATGATGACATGGAATTACACTTCTCCATGGTGCTTTCTCTCTCTCCCCCTGAAGGTGATGAGGCTGACCTTATACAGCCTACAAGGTTTATATGAAGATTCTCTCTTGGAATGCAAGGGGCCTTTCTAACGAAAACTCCCTTGCTTATGCGTATGTGTTTTGGCTTTTTCATACGCATCATCCTATGTTTATCTTTCTATCTGAAACAAAAACTACTGTCTCTCTAGCTCACCAAAAGTACGCCACATGAATCCAAATTTTGTAACGGGTATTGATGCTTTAGGATCAAAAGGTGGCTTAGTTGTTTTAGGTTTTACAACTTCTCAGATTTCTATTATGCATGTGTGTCAAAATTTCATCATATGTACTGTGGTTCAAGATAGATCTGAAATTTGGGACCTTCTTCTTCAATATCTCTCTCCACTAAGTCACTGCCTCATCATTGGGGATTTTAATCAAGTTGAGAGATATGAAGATAAAATTGGGGGTTCTAGTACTATTCGAGGGTGGAAAGAGTTTATGGACTGGCGCTTTAAGTCTAATCTGATAGAAGTTCCGTTTCAAGGACCCCGTTTCACCTGGACAAATAAACAGTTAGGCTCTGCATTACTTCTTGAAAGATTAGATAGAGCATATGTCACAACTTCATGGACAAACTTGTTTCCTAACCACTTTGTTCATCATGAACGTATCCTATGCTCTGACCATGCAGCGATAGTATATACCACCACTGATCAGATTCCTACTTCAAAGAGACCATACCAAATTGAAACATGGTGTTTACAACTTCATCCAGTTATTGAAATTATTAAAGCGGTTTGGGCTATCCATTATCAGGGTTCCCTTATGATTGCAATTCAGCAGAAACTTCGTCTTTTGCAACAGAAGTTACGTGTTTGGTGTTTACAACATAAAAAAACTCATGGTATAAATTGGAGGCAATTGAGTGATACCCTTGCTTCAGTAGGGCAAAGAGTTTCAAATTTTTCTAGTGGAAAGGATCATCTTACCACTATTCTCGTCACCCAACCTCATTTGGAACAAGGTTTTTCTTATTGGCAGCAACGTATGAAAAGAAATTGGCTATTACTTGGTGACTGTCCTTCACATCTTCTCTATTCCAGAATTCGAAAACAACGGATACGAAATGATATCACCACTCTCCAAGATGTCCAAGGGAATTGGACGACTCACCTGGAGCATATTATGCTCATTGTTAAAGATTTGTGGGCTTCTATTTTCTCAAATACCAGCACTTCAACTAGTGAAGCTGAGACTGATCGAGTTCTAGGAGATCTTAATCTCCCAGCTCTCACTGATCAACAACAGGCCAGTTTAATCCATGATTTTAGTGCTGACGAAATTAGAGATGCTATGTTTTCTATTGCAGGTTCTAAATCTCCAGGTCCGGATGGCTTTACGGCGGAATTTTATAAGACCCACTCGGACATTATTGGTCATGATATAATTGCCGCAATTCAAAGTTTCTTTCAGACGGGGTTTTTACTTAAGGCTTGGAACAACACTTTACTAGTCATGCTTCACAAAGTACCTAATCCTACTGAGGTCTCCCAGCTTCGACCGATAAGCCTTTGTAATACCATCTACAAATGCATCACCAAATGCCTAGTTAATCGCATGAAACCTTTACTTCCTCTTTTGGTATCCCAATACCAACATGCTTTTGTTCCTGGGAGAAGCATGACGGACAATGTCCTGCTATCACATGAGCTCATCCATTTTATAAATCGCCAAAAAAGTGCAGCTCATTCGTATGCCACGGTGAAAATCGACCTCAGCAAGGCTTATGATAGAATTCATTGGACTTTCCTAAGGAAAATTCTACAAGCATATGGCTTTCCAGATATATGGGTGCATTGGATCCTACAGTGTGTCTCGTCCGTCTCATTCAAAATTCTTCTTAATGGTCACCTTTCGAAGCCTATTTATCCAAAGTGTGGTTTGCGTCAGGGAGACCCTTTGTCACCTTATCTCTTCATCCTATGTATGGACATCTACTCACGTATGCTCTCTTCAGGAGAAACTCTACACTATCTTAAAGGAATCAAAGTTAGCCGCCGAACCCCCCCCATCACACATTTGTTTTTTGCCGATGACGCTCTTCTTTTTTTCCAAACTTCCTCTCCTGCATGTGAGTATCTGGCTTCTCTTAATAGCAGGTTTTGCTTAATCTCGGGTTCCAAAATCAATTTCACTAAATCGTACATCAAATTTAGCCCTAATACTTCCATGACAGCTAAAACTACTTTCAAGGACCTCTTACATATGAATCAAAAAGACACAATGACATCTCATCTTGGAGTTCCTTTAGATATACAAAATTCAAAAAATAGCCATTCCTTTCATTGATGTCATCTCACAAAGGCTTTTAAGCTGGAATAGCCTTCTCCTCTCCATGCCTACGAAGGTTATACTGATAAACATGGTTATCGTCGCCATGATCTCACATATTTTGTCTTCTTTCTCTATTCCCATCTCCATCACAAATCGTCTTGATGCAATGGTTATGACCTTTCTATGGTCAAACAAGGATAAATCAGGCATTCACTGGGTCAAAAAAGAGCAAGTTCACTTGCCTAAAGGTTTCGGGGGTCTTGGCATCCGTTCTTTCCATGTTCTTAACAAAGTTTTCCTCATGCGGAAAGTTTGGAATATGTATACCAAACCATCATGTCTGCTGTCTCAATGCTATCAAGCAGTTAAACCTATCGCCCTTGCAAATGGAAATTTTGTGAGGAAGCTTGGTGCGCAGAGATCGTGGGGTTTTAAAGGTCTTCAGCTAGCTGAAGAAACACTTTTTAAGCACTGTCACTGGAAAATTGGAAATGGGATCAATTTAAAAACCTTCTCGTCGGCATGGCTTCATGGTCGCATCCCTATAGCTGCGAGTTCTATTCCTCTGCGCCATATCCGATCCTCTCATGTTAGTGATTTCATTGATGTGGAACAGCAAACATGGAAACCGTCACTAGTTAGGGGCTTTTTCTCTTTTAAAGATAGCCAAGAGATTCTTGCTATGGAGCTGCCTGCAACTTCAAAAAATAATTTCATGATTTGGGGCCATCATCCTTCTGGCAATTATACTTCAAAAACTGCCTATGCATGTCTCCTTCAAGAGACTGTTCCAAACTTGACTACCCTAAGTGACATGAACCAGAGAGTATTTAGGATTCTCTGGCATCTTCCCCTGATCCCAAAATGGAAATATTTCATCTGGCGGATCCTCTTGAATAAGCTTCCTACAAGAGACCAACTAGTTAAACGAAAGGTTCCTGTTCCCCCTACTTGTGACCTCTGCACTCAAGAACCTGAAACACTTCAGCACCTCTTCAAAGAATGCCCCCTCACTTTACAGGCTTGGCAACTTTGCCCTATCACCTCTTCACAACCCACATAGTAACCCTCTCTCTTGCTCGGATTGGGTGGCTACACAAATCCTGCTTCTCCATAGCGAGGATGGACGTCATAGTCCGAACCTAAAGAAGTTCATTTGGACTCTTTGGAGCATCTGGTTGCATAGGAATGAGCGCATTTTCCGTCATATTGATCCTGATGTTCGGCGCATTGTGCATCAGATTAGGGATCTCACGGATTTGGATTCTCAACTGGCCACCTTGCCGTGTTTCAATAACCTAAGTTTCCTTCACCCGCCGGAACTTTCTCTTCGATCACCCCCGGGGTTTCTTGGGGTCCATCTAGGTGCAACTCAATCCTCCTCTCCACATTATTTGATCGCCTTTGATGCTGCCTGGAAGAAAGATACGGGTGTAATGGGTGGCGCCTGGACCCTACATAGGGCCGTTGTTCCTTTACAGTTAATTGCTACCGATGGTGGTCGATATGGTCTCGCTACCTCAGCACTTCATGCTGAATGCCAAACCTTGCTGCATGCCTTACAATGGGCAAATCAACACCACCTGGCCTACACTACCTTCTTAACGGATTGCTCCAACTTAATTACAGCATTACAATCACCATTGGCTATACCATCAGCGATCTTTTGGACTATCAACGCAATCAAGGAGATTGCAATAACTTTCCCCTGGTGTTTTGTTTTAAAGGTGAATCGCCAACAAGTTCAGACTGCCCATGATGTGGCTCAACTATGTGCCCGAACTTGTTCGCAATTCACCACCGATTATTTTGATATTCCTTAGTCTTTTGCTTTTGTCTTTCCACCATTGTCAAAAAAAAAAAAACATTATCCAGACTTCTAACCTTATTCTTTCCCATTCACATAACTAGGAACAAACACACTACGATTGTAGACTATGGAACAATAGAGATCATCACCTAAGAAACAACTTCATAGCACATTACATTAGAAAAATACCTAAGAATTTTCAATGAACTCACCGCCAAGTATTAGAGGTTTTGTAAAATCTTCAAGGTGTTAATGGATAAAAGAATTGTACTCCTCTATATTTTTATAGTTTACTCACTTCATTTTAGGGAAGAATAAGGAGGAAGCACAAAAATATGAGGCAGAAACTAAAAAAAGTGGAGAGAGAAACTAAAAAATAGGTTGAGATATTAAAAAGTGGATGATACGGGTGAAAAAAAGATAAATTAGATTAAACATGTTAACAAGAATAAAAAAAAAAGCAACAATATATTGACCAAAATGCAAAATGCGTAAAATTAAAAAGAAACAGAGGGAGTATTTACCAAAAAAAAAAAAAAAGCAACAATGTATATTGACCAAAGAGGCTACTGACGTGAGTAATGATACATTTGGTCTTGCAAGAGACCGCATACTTTTAGTTTAAAATTTGGCACGGTTCAAGCCCAATATTAAGAAGAGAACATAACACCTTTTTTAATATAGTGACTAGGGATCTGTTCTCTTCGGCATAAAACAATTGAACTGAACTGACAAATAATATTGAAATGAATATTTCTTAGGCTTGAATCATCATTTCAATATAATTAGCCGAATTATATAGGAAAAAAAGTATTAGCAGAATAATAATTAGGAATATTTATATAATACTAATAATAATAATATTATATTATTAAAAATAATATTAAAAGCAATAGTAACATGAGAATAATAACAATAATAGTAATATAAGAATAATTGTAATCATGATATTAATAATTATAATAGTAATAATAATAATGATAACAATAATAATTATCATTGTTTTATTATCAAAGAATTAAATGATTGAACTGAACTGATTGCAACTGAACTAAACTGAAAATAAGGTGGGAAGAACATCCCCTAATTTAATCTATTTAAAGACCAATTTAATCTATTTCGTGAACAGCGTAGTCTATTCAATAATGACATTCTCTAACTCATTCAGTGACTAGCTTAATCCATTTAATGACTAATTTAATCCGTTTGACAAGACTCCAGTTATTTTTTGATATTGTCTGATTTAACTCAAAAATCAAGAAAACAAAGAGAAGAGAAAGGATGACTAAAATAGTGTTTGATTAGAGTAAAATGAAATGAACTTATTAGAAAATTCAATATTGAATTCGTCTAATTTTATGTTAAAATTAAACTATCTATTGTAATAGCTTGTGGTAATGTTAAAGCAACAATATTATTGACATCATTCATGGGTGCAGGCGTGCAACTAACTCCCCGTGCTATGCATTCCCTGCCTTGGCCGTGCAGTAATGTCTTGAATAAACCTAATTCATGATTTGTGCTGAAAAACAGTTTTTCAAAACTTCGGTTCTCACATAAAAAAATCAAGTAGTACCAGCACATAAGAAGGAAAGATGTTAAAAATTCTACTACAATAATTGGTTAAAACCCCCAACAGGGACAGAAACGATTCTTAACTTATGAAAACAGTTTCACTAATATGAAGGGAAAAAGAGATGGAAAATAGCAACATAAATGGCAAGTTCACTTCACAGACATAATCCACGATCATGATATTATTATAGCTTGTCCTCAAACTCAGAAAGCGGGGTCATTTGTTCCTTCAATCCCTTCCTCTTACGGATAACTGACACAAGGGTTGAAGCTTGTGATCCTGCCTCCAGAGGGTCAGAAGGCATCATTTCCCAATGATCAAACACACACTGGGGGAAAGCCTGACCAGAAGTTGAAGCTCTCAAGGTACTTGAAAATCCGAATGACTCAACGACAGGGAGGTACGCCTTGATGTTGTAGAGGGGAGTACCAGGTCTCTGCATTTCCTCAAACACGTGCCCACGCTTCTGATTCAGAACACTGTAGATACCACCGAGAGCGTTTTCAGGAGCCTGGATCTCAACAAGGTAGACGGGCTCCAACAATCTGGGCTTGGCAGTCAGCTGGGAAGCATAGAAGACTCTCCTAGCCGTTGGAATAATCTGGCCACCACCACGATGGATGGCATCAGTATGAAGAACCACATCACAGACTTCAAAGCAGATACCTCTCATGTTCTCTTCAGCCAAAGCACCTTCCTTTGAAGCCCACTGGAAACCAGCAACAACAGAGTCCTTGATTTCATTCAGATACTGGACTCCCTTACACATATCAACCACCATATTGGGACCAGTAGTTTCAGGACCAAAACACCAGATTTTCTTCGCAAGATCCTTGTCCCAGCCGTATTCCTCAGCCAAGATCTTGGAACGGTTCTTTGGGTCATCTCTTGGGCCAATTCGCCCTTCATCAATGGCCTCAGCAAGCCCCTCTTCCATTGGGCGGGCTTCCATGTACAGACGATTGTGCTTGTTGGGGGACTTGCTCATTACGGTACGGACTGACCTATCAAGGACTGTCTCCCGGAAGGACACAACTGGGTCAGACTTGATAATTTCAGCTCCACCCATGAAGTCGTCCTGCAGATCCTTCAAACAGATTTCCAGATGGAGTTCACCAGCACCAGCAATAATGTGCTCTCCAGACTCCTCAATACTACAGACAACCATAGGATCTGATTTTGCCAAACGCTTTAGACCTTCAACAAGCTTGGGAAGATCCGAAGCAACCTTACACTGCACAGCAACACGAACAACAGGAGACACAGAGAACTTCATAGCACGAATGGGATGGGCGTCCGATTCCTTCTCATTCGTAAGAGTAGCATTCTTTGTGATATACTGATCCAGACCAACGAGAGCAACAGTGTTTCCACAGGGAACATCCTCAACTGTTTCCTGCTTCTTTCCCATCCAAATGACAGTCCTCTGGACATTCTTAACATAAAGATCCTTCTTCTCACCGGGAACATAGTTAGGTCCCATGATTCTGACCTTCATACCAGTTGAAACCTTTCCAGCAAATACACGGCCAAAAGCAAAGAACCTACCCTTATCAGATGCAGGAATCATTTTAGACACGTAAAGCATCAAAGGTCCCTCAGGGTCACAGTTCCTGATGGCAGTGGCATAGACATCATCCATAGGACCCTCGTACAAGTTCTCAACACGATATCTCTGAGCTGTTGCAGGGGATGGCAAATGATGGATCATCATTTCAAGCAAAGCGCTGCTAGCTGGCAGCCAGGTCTGCATAACACGCTTCATCAATGCCTTACCCATCAGATCCTTTTCTTCAGTCTTCATCTGGATCCCAAGCTTTGTCAACATGGGCCAAAGTTTATCCTTTTGATCATTCATGCAAGTAGCGATGATCTGTTTGATGGGCTCATAGCAAAATTGAACAAAACCACGCTTACAACTGGCATTGCCAGAGTTCTTGGTTGTCCACTTCTTGGTGGCTGGGTCAAAAAAGTTCTCACCCCAAAGACGTTCCATCATCTTAGACTCATCAACTCCAAACTTGGATGCATACATCTTAGCAAAGTTGGACAAAGTAAATGCCCATCCGTGGAGACCAGCTGAGAAAGCCACTGTTCCCTTTTCAGGGTAAACTTGGACATCACCCAGAAGGGGATCTTCATAGGTGGCCATGATGACATTTGCATTCTCAATAACCTTCTGGAATGTTGTGTAAGCCTCTTCTCCATCAACCTGAAGCTCAAGGAAGCAGCGATCCATCTTATTAACAGTAAGAACAGGCCTAATCCTCTCACCAAGAGCCTGGCGAAGGACAGTCTCTGTCTGGACACATACACCCTCAATACAGTCAACCACGACAAGGGCCCCATCAGTGATACGAAGAGCAGCTGTGACCTCAGATGAGAAGTCAACGTGCCCAGGGGAATCAATAAGATTGATGAGATAATCATTACCCTTACGCTCTCCCTTGTAAGATTGCAAAGCTTCATCGGTCATCTGATAGTAGAGAGAAATTCCAGTGGACTTAATGGTAATACCACGCTCAGCTTCATCTGCACGGGTATCAGTCATACGTACATCACCAGCCACCTCCTGGGCAATGATACCAGCAGCAGCTACCAAAGAATCTGTAAGCGTTGATTTCCCTGCAAAATGAGATTAAAGAATGAAGAGTTGTAAGAGGAGTCGCCAGAAAGCACTTAAGAGGGGTGGGAATATCATCTTATGAGTGACATGGTGACAGAGATTAAGGAGTCACAAAAGGTGATGGCTCTCTCATCATCATCAAGATGCTCCAAAAAAAGGCTTAGATCAAAGTTATCAAAATAAAGATAAAAAAAGAGTATGAGCAGCCAACCTATTTCTAAAGTATGATGAAGTTAATACTCTAGTACAAGAACCAATAAAGTACTCAATAAAAACATTATATAGCACAATCTGAGCAAGGATGCATTACCGTGATCCACGTGGGCAATGACAGACATGTTACGGATGTTATGCTTGCAATCCATGATAGCACGGAGCTCATCAGCTGTGAACTTCACCTGCAAAAAATCAAATACAAAAGATATTAACAGAAGATATATACAATTTCTTTAATCCAACAGATATTAATGTAGCCATGTATACATACCATTTTTGCTTCTGCTCAAGACACACAATACGACCAATATAAAAGTCTACTAGAAGCTACTGAAAGAACCCTGCACACCAAATATAAGGGTCACAATTAGAACGAGATGTTATGAAGAAAAAAGTTACTACACCATGTCAACATCAGCAATAGGTAGTTAAGAAGTCCACAGAGAAGGCAAAATAGCAATTACACCTCAAAATTAATCCGAATTCTACAAGATTTGTGACTGATAAAGTATCTTGCAAAAATCCTAAACTAATAACGAACAAGGATTATTAAGAGCAAGTGACAAGTACTATTACGAACTAGTAATTAAAGGTCGATTATTACGAACTAGTGATTAAGGATTGTCACAAACCAGTAATTGAGGATTTTACGAACCAGTAATAAGGATTCATGAACTACTAGTAATTAAAGTTATTAAAAAAGTGATAAGGATTATTAAGATTTATGAAACAGTTACTTAGGAGTATGACAAGTAGTAATTAAGGAATATCACGAACTAATAATGATTCATTGTTCCACTCTGGATTATGCGCTCAACGAATTCAAAGAAGCAACAAAGAAGCATTGAACTCAGAAGATTAAGCTCGTTTACGTATATATTTCATCCATCATCTCAGATCACAAAAAAAAAACATCAAAACCAAACTAATAAATTAGACATCATGTCATCGTCGAATAAGATGTCGAACAAATTGAGGCTATATCATAAAAAAAAACATTAAAAAGTCAACATATACGCGAAACAAAAATGTTTATTAACCAAAATCAAGCTCAAATTCAACTCCAAAACTAAAATGAAGTATGCTCAATAGAACGAAATCAATCATGTCAAATCAATCTGTAACCATAATCATAGCTATACATTCAACAAACTTAAACATCAACAAAGTAGAACATCAACAAAGTAGAACATCAACAAATCCAATGAACAACTTGATTAATAAATCCAACTCATAAAAAGCAGAACATCAACAAATCCAGTGAACAAATTGAATCAATAAATCCAGTGCATATAAAGTAGAACATTAACAAATCCAGTGAACAAGTACCTGAGAAGAAAATAAAGCCGCGAGTTAGGGTTGGAAATGCAGCGGCGAGAGGGAGAGATAAATGGATGAAAGATAAAGGAGATACGGCTTATATTGTAAGGCAGTAGAGTGGCAGAACAAAACCCTAGAGGTGATAGTACTGCTTGTGAAGAGTCGGAAATGCCCTTCTTCAGATTTTTTCACACTTCAATGTTTTTTAGGCACGGTCCACAGAGTTTTTTTTTATAACTCATAAATAGGTACAAAAGGAGAATATTTATAGTACACCTGGTTGTACCATGCTCATGGTATACCTAAGACTATTTTTTCTAAATGAGCAAAATGAGCGAATGAGAAAATGAGCAAAATGAACAAATGAACAAATGAACAAATATTTCCACTCATTTAAGAAAATGAGCAAACACTTTTATACAAAATGAGCAAATGAGTAAATGAGTAAAATTCCCATATGAGCAAATTTGGTGTCAAATGAGCACCTGAAGTTCTAATTTATTACAAAAATACCCCTGGGTGTACCATGCTCATGGTACACCCGGGTGTACGATGAATGAACTCGGTACAAAAAGGCTTAAGAGCTTGCTTTCCTTGCTATAGCAGCAAGTTGGTGAGCCCTAAGAACCTTCTCCCTACTGACGTTCATCAGGGCCGTCTTGCACGATTTAGGGCCCCTGTACGAAATTAAACTATGATGCCCTACTAGGAAAAAATGACGATGTCATAAATATCATACTTAAGCCAAATTTTCATTAACTAATAAAATTTGTTTTTTTCTAAACAAAATTCAACAGTTTCTACTTATACTACATACAAATTCTAATTGAAAAGTCTAACATATACTACATACAAATTATAAGACACTCAAAACCAATCAAACCAGCAAAATGTCACCTAAAAACAACAGCACAAACAGATTATAATTAAAAAAAAACTCAACAAAACCTCCAACAATTCAACATGATAAAGAATGACGATAAAAAAATATCATCTAATTATTAAAAAAAATGTTTTATACCACATTATGTGTCTAAATTGCAAACACTAGAAAAGGTGTAGAATTGGATTTAAATCGAGATACGAAATTGGAGAAGAAATAAGGAGTTGACTTACAAAATTGAAGAATATGACAGTAATCCCAATTTATTTCTTCCTTCACGCACTTTGTTCTTGTAGAAGAGAATCATGATTGCTTCTTCTTCCACTTTGTTCTTGTAGAAGGGATTATGCATGCTTCTTCCTCTGTTATTTTATATCACCATCTTCTTACTTCACTAGTCCCTTTTTGTTTCTGAAAAGTGCAGGATTTTGGGTTCACTTGAATTAGAAAAGGAATATGAAAGTTTCAAACAAACTCACAAAAGACTATTTTTTATCTTTGGAAATTAGGGGTTAGAGATTTAGAGCAATAATTGAAATTGGGAAATTAAAATTTTTTGGAGTCTGAGAACAAGAAGACGGAGGAACCAAGGAGTTAGAGTTATGGGGAATTGGAAGAAATCATGCGTGAGAATACAACAAATAATTTTTTTTTTGAACATTAGGCAAATAAAATACAATTGGGCCCTTATATTTTGGGGGCCCTGTGCAGTTACTCACCCTGCACAGGGCCTTAGCTGGGGCCTGACTTTCATACACTTTAAACCATTAAAGGTTTATAATAAGTTTAGAACATCCGCTAAAATTTTCTGCACTGGGGTAGGGGCCATCCCTACTAAGTGAAATCCCTCGAGAATTGCTAAACAATTCGTCCGTATTTCGATTTTCCCAATTCGCATTTGTAGAATGTGATGTATGCTCAGGAACAACGCATAGGCTTTCGCTTGTACACTTGAAATTGCCTGGATCTTCCCCCCAACCATTCCTTACTTCCGAGCCATACTAAGCTAGGCTCCATCCATACGCTGCATTCCAAGTTTTTTGATCCCCTAATCCTGCTTCCTTTCATGCACCATCAACAGATAGACACCATTGAGCCATGTCTTCCAACCAGTTCTTGCTAAAATATTCCCACTTAGGTTTCAAATAGTCCCCCTTCGATATGCTACCTATAATCTGGGACTTTGAAACTTTTTGGTAGGTAGTGTACCATCTTGCCCTACAGATCACCTCCATTTGGACCATTTTGTTTTGTAGGCTAAGCACTCTATTTTCTCGGAAGATTAGATGATTACGCTCATTCCAGATGCACCATAGAACTATGACAAACTTCGCTACTAGTTCAGCTGAATCCTCTTTCTTGTTCATCAGAAACCAAAGCCAGTTTTTGGACCATTTTGCTCTCGAGCAAACTGATGGATTACCTGGATTGATTCCCCTATTGGAAGCTTTCCAGATATGCATTGAAATAATACAGTCTCTAAAGATGTGAGTATCCGATTCCTCCTCTTTTCCGTAGAAAAAGCAAGGTCTCTCGCTTAGGATTTTCCTTTTCCGAAGGTTACCTCCGGTAGCTAGAGCACCATGAAAAAGCCTCCAATAGAAATATTTCCATTTTGGGCTTAGGTTTTGTTTCCATAACTGGTTCCAGGAGCTGGATGATGAAGTGATGGGGTTCTGACTGTTTTTATGCAACCAATACCCAGATTTGACATCGTACTGACCATTATTTTTCCATAACCACAATACTTCATCTAACTCTGGTGAGGTCGGGATATGGGTCGCAAGTATAGATTTCATTGTGCTATCATCAAACCAATCTTGGAGCTATGTCTCATCCCATCTTCCCCTGTTTGAAATCAGGTCTTGAACTAGAAATGGTCTGTTCCTAAGTTGACTGAAATTTTCCTCTTTGATGTTTATCCTTCCTTTAGAAGCCACCCAAGTATCTTCTAATATAAGGGTTGTTCTCCCATCACCTAATAGGTAGCCTACTCCCTCTGCCATGTCCATTACCGCCTTCATAATGCTCCTGCTCCCCCACATGTCGGTTTTTGAAATCTTGCCTTTCAGACTATTGCCAAACCACTTGTTCGAATATTTAGCTCTGAAAACTTTACTAATCAAAAGACTTTGTTTTGTTTCCATGCGCCAAGCTTGCTTAAATAGCAGAGCCTTATTCAGGGATTGTAAGTTTCTTAACCCAAGGCCCCCCCACTATTCTTGCTCTTCTCTAACAATTTTCTTTTCCTCCAGTAGATTGGTTTCCTATCATGACTTGAAGCCCACCAGAATTTTAGAAGGTGAGACGGAGTTTGGTTGAGGATATATTTTGGTATTTGGTACATGGCCATGATATGAGAAGCATACGCTATTAGAATACTATTGATTAAGATTAGCTTCCCTGCTTGAGTGAGATTCATAAATTTCCATGAGGTAATAGTTTTTTCCACTTTGGCAGGTTTACTTTGGAAGTCTTTTAAGGACCTACCATCCACATCCATGGGGCAGCCTAGGTATTTTTCCAATTTTCCCTTGTTATTTACCCCCAATCTCTTGCTTAGGAGACGCCTAAAAACTGTAAATGATTTTTTGAGGCTTACCATTTCGCCTGATAGCTTGCAAAATTAATCCAAAGTATTCTTCAAGTGCCAACAGTTGTCTAGAATTCCTTTCATGAAGAATAGTGCATCATCGGCAAAGAACATATGGGAGACCATCAGTGCACCTCTAGTAAGTCCTTTAATCGATTGAACCTTCCTTTTCCTTTAGCACAAGATTTCTTGACAAGGATTCCATACATAGTATAAAGATGTATGGTGAAAGAGGATCGCCTTGCCTAAGGCCAACCTTCGGGGTTATTTTACCAGAAGGCTCCCCATTCACTAGGATTAAATACGAGACCGAAGAGATACATTGCATGATGAGGTGAACCCGAAGGTCTGACATGCCTATTTTCCTAATAACTTTTGCCACAAAGGCCCAGTTTAGTCTATTATAGGCCTTATTAAGGTCAAGATTGAGAATGAACGAGTAGTGCGCACTCCTCTTGTTCCTCTTTTTCAAAACGTTTAACATTTCATGTGCTAGGACACAATTATCATTAATTGATCTTCCAAGGATGAAATCATTTTGATTATCTCCTATTAGAAGGTTCATCAGCGGCTGAAGTCTCTTGGCTAAACATTTGGAAATAAGTTTATAGGAAGTATTGCATTAGACTAATGGGCCGATATATATTGGCTAACGGCTAACCTGTTCAGGTCTTTCTGTTTTTGGAATAAGAGCGATGAAGGTATGGTTTGTTTCTTTGAGCATATGGCCTCCTTCCAGAAAGTTAAGCGCAGCTTGTGTATAATCTTCACCCATGATATCCCATTTTTGCTGAATGAGGGAAGGGAGAATTCCATCCGGGCCCGGAGATGTATTAGGCTTCATGCTGAACATAGCCTCCTTTATTTCTTCTTTTGAGAAAGGTCTATTAAGCATGTTAATTTGGTCTGCTGTTAAAGTTGGCATTTCATTTAGCCACATGTCCATTTTGGACCCCTGGATTTCTTCCATCCCCCTTTTGTCATTTGAAAACAGGTGCTCAAAGAAGGAAATGAACTGCTTTTTTATTCCTATTGGGTCAGAGATCCAAGTACCCTTAGGCTTTTTTATAGCTTTAATAATGTTATGAGCTTGTCTGGCCTTCACACATTTATAAAAAAACGAGGTGGGCTAATCTCCTAACTGATCCTATTTCGTGCAGGTCCGCTGCTTCCAGTATTGGAGTTGAAGCTTTGTGTTGACCCAAATTCTCTTTCTTCGTTCTCAATCCTTTGTTTGGTTACTCTTTTGATCAAGATCTTCTTGGCCCAAAGCCAGCTTTTGTTGCATTTGGGCCCAATCAATTTCATTTTTCTTTTTGAAGTCTAAACACCATTTTTTCCAATTCCTTCTTGTTTTTCTAATTTCCTTTGTAATTTGAACATGGCAGAGCCATTAGAGACTGATTTCCAGCTTTCTTTGATGATACCTTCGACTTCCGTGAAATCAAAGAACCAATTCTCCATTCTATATGGCCTTCCTCTTTTTATTTTCTTCGGATGACAATCTAGGATAATTGGCCCATGGTCATATAAGAATATTGGTAATTTGTGATAGTAGCCTCGGGGAATGTCATTCTCCATCAATCATTGCAGTATGCCCTATCCAATCTCTCAAAGATTGTATCACCATTGTCCCTGTTATTGGTCGATGTGAAGTTTACCACATAGAATGGGAGGTCCATTAGGTTACAGTCCACATTCCATTGTGTGAATGCGGGTGCACCTGGAATAATAGAGTTTCCTCCCATTTTTTGGTTTGAATTTTCAAGTTGATTGAAGTCCCCTAAGATCACAAGTTTCTCAGAATGTGACCAGATGAAGGCTCGTAGGGTGTCCACTGTCCCATACTTGACTTCTTTCAGCCACTTTGGGGGCACCATAAACACACACAAGATAGAAAAGCTCATTACATTCATCCGTAACCTTACAACATACATAGTGATTGTCCATAAACATGATTTGGACTATGATTTTGTTAGACCAACACAAAAATAGGCCTTTAGAGAGGCTAGTAGAATCATTGCATGTCCAGTTAGAGAAACCTAATCTACTAGCTAAAGGCTCAAGAGTACAAGCCATACATTTCATTTCAGAAAGAAAAAGAAAGTCTAAAGCTTCACAACTAACAATACAGTTGAGGAAGGGAAAAGTAGGGGAGTTAGTAGATTTAAGGCCCCTACAATTCCACGCACCGACCTTCATATTTCTTTTGATGACTGATTTGGGACAGTCATCATACCCCCTTCAACCTCTCCTTCCTCCGAACCAGTGACACCCATGTCATCCTCACTAAGACCGAATTTTTTTTGTTATTTTTTCGCGGTAAACTTTTTAGGTCTTGAACCTCTTTGAGGAAGAGCTGGCATTACCCGAAGATTCCATGAGTGATTCCTCCGAGTGCACATTAGCCCATTCGTTCCGACGCTTTTTACCTTTCAAAATCTTCTTCTTCTCCACAAATTTACCCCAGATACTCACTGCCCAGCTGCCTAGACCACGAGCTTTGCGCAACTGACTCTTCTTCTTTTTTCTTTCCTTTTTGATGATGAAAGGAGATTTTTTGACTTTTTTCCTTTGTCCTTCGTTGCAAGACTTTGTGAGAGAGATGAGTTAGAGGAAAATTTATACATTTCAGTACCTTCCAAGTTCATTTTCCCCAAGTCCAGGTGGCCAAGCTCGGAATCAGCCGAGTAGTATAAATCATCCATACTGGGGCCATGACCACGACTAGGCCCACTAATATTCAGTCCATTTTTTCTTGGGCTTAAAACAATATTGGGCATTTGCGGTTCTAGGGTTAGAATTTTATCTTTAGTAGCTATGGGTTTTGGGGTATTATAGATTTTCAAATTTGGGCTTTTTTGCGTGACTGGGCCAGGAATATGTGCAAAATTATTGATGGGTAGCAACATGACTTGGATTTTGGGTTTGAAGGGGGGCTGAGAAAGAGAACGAGTCTGAGGAGCTATAGTTGTCTTCAGCCATTGAATCAGATAGGCCTCGTTTTGACAATTGAGCTGTTATTTGGTGGATCTGTTCAAGAGGACTTAAAGTTTCAAACTTTGAATGTTGGGAATAAAGGGATCTTGCAGAGCATTAGCTGGTACTATAAGGCGGTGTGTTTTAAGCAGTGTTAGCCACTCGTTTCCTTCAATGAAAATGGCCACCTCAGCTTCTTGACTGGACATTGTTGAAGGAGTCAAAGAAGATTTTTTTTTTCCAAAAATGGGAGGGAAGTAAGGGGGGGGGGGATGGTGGAAAGGGACGGATGAGGTCAAAAGAGGTGAGGTGGGTAATGTGTTGCTTTAATAGCTGACAAAATCTAGGAATGCTAAGAGTGGTTGGGGAAGTTAATGAATGAGCATTTTTGGAAGTAGTTGGCCTTTATGAGTCCACAAATAGAAAATAGAGGGAGTAAGGTACAACCCTAAGCAACTTCAGTTAAAGAGGACTTATACCCTACAACAGAGGAGGGAGAGAAAGAATCCAGAGAATTATTCTTCATAAAAACGTTCCAAAGTTCCTTACTGGTATCCTCCCATTTCAATTTCCTAAGTCTCTTCTCTCTATTAATCTTCTGCTTATAGTTAATGGCATTGAGTGCCTTGAGCCTCACACAACTATTCAAAGCAGTTGAGGAATTAATGCTAAGCACAGTAAAGAGGGAGGAAGCACAGATTGGGTCAAGGTTATCATAACTTACTTGACTTATGAGTTTGCCTGTACTGTTTGTTGACTGCGCCAATCATTTGTTACTTCGAGATGGGCCAGAACAACCCATGCTGAATGGAGCATCTTCCCCCGGATATATTTTTCGGCCAACAACTAAAGCATTATTCTTTTTGTCGTTTTTGATCTATCCCCTCCATCTGGATAACTTGGGACATTATTTTACGTTTGGAGCTTTGTGAACCACATGCAACTGAATGATTGGCTTGCCTACTTGATTCCGCTTCGTGACGATTTTGAGTCTGATGTGTATTGTTTGAGGATCAAATGATTAATTTGTCTGGTTGAGTGAGATTCCTCCTTTGCCATAATAGTCTCCTTTTCTGATGGGATTCATTGTCTGATGAGGAGTCTGAGTCATTTTGACGTCATATTATGTAAATATTTTTATCTTTATATATTAATGAGATTCATATGTTATTTCATATTAAGTTCAATTAATTTGGTGGATAGTGGATGGTTTAGTCATCTGATTTCATTTTTTTAAATTTAATTGCAAAATGCAAAAAATTTTTTTTTTTTACCTGTACCATGACCTATTGCTGCGGTTTTGAGCAACAATCGCAGCAATAAAAAATAAACATATTGCTGCGGTTTTGGCTAGAAACCGCAGCAATATCTTGGCATATTGCTGCGGTCAAAAACTGCAGCAATATAATAATTACCTATTGCTGCCCTCTTAATTGCTGTGCACCCAAAACTGCAGCAATATGCCACTTAATAACCGCGGCAATAAGCATTTATTCTACTAGTGTGGTGAGCGAGCCATGGCTTTTTTACGAGAGATGGATTGATCACCATCCCTATTACAGTTAGCAAAGGTTCCTCGATATCGGAGGTCATTCTGAAATGTGTGGTAGCTCTCGTATATCGTCTTCGTAGGTGAAGGCATTAATAGATAAGACAACTCAAGTCCAATAACTATCACTAGTGGAAAAAAGAAGTAGGGCTGCGCTGAAAATGGCATGTAGGGCTGCGCTTTTAGAGGGCAGCCCTTTCCATAGCAGCCCTTCACTTTTCAAGTAGGGCCGCGCAAGTCCAGCGCAGCCCTTCAAGTAAGAAGGGCTGCGCTAGTTAACAAAAAGCGCAGCCCTTCAAGTAAGAAGGGCTGCGCTAGTTCTAAAAAGCGCAACCCTTTTATGAAAGAAGGGCTGCGCTTTTTAGAACTAGCGCAACCCTTCTTTCATAAAAGGGCAGCCCTTCTATGAAAGAAGGGCTGCGCTTTTTGAACTAGCGCATCCCTTCAAACATAAAAGGGCTGCGCTAGTTCAAACTAGCGCAACCCTTCTCCTATTTTTTTTTTTTTTGTATATAATTCTGCACACAGCCCTGCTGCATGCTGCATGCTGTTCCAGACCTGCACACACAGCCCACCCACTGCCCCCACCCCCAGCCCCCACCCACCAGCCGACCCCACCAGCCCACCCACTGCCCACCCCACTCCCCACCCACTGCCCACCCCCAGCCCTCACCCACCAGCCCACCCTACTGCCTCTGCCCAGCCCACACCCACTGCCCACCCACCAGCCCACCCCTGCACCCCATCCACAGCCCACCCCACCCCCACCACCCCACCCCCACCCCCACCCAAAACCTCCCTTGGACAAAAAAAAAGCGCAAATTAAAATACGATAATATATGACAAGTGGAGAAAGGTAATAATTAACTTCATATATATTTAATAATGTAAAAAGTGTACATAGGATTGATAGAAACTTTTACATTCGGGCTAAATCTCATCCTATGTAATCATCGGTAATGTGGGACGCCAACTTATCCCGAACTTCATCAATTTCTTCTTTGGTGAAGTTCCTCAAACGTGGTGTGGAATTCGCATAAACCTTGCAAAACAACCAAGGAATAAACACACATATAAGAATTCATCATTTTACCGTAGTTAATACTTCTAAAAATGACATATACCTTCCCGAAATTCAATCAAAATCAAATGCAAGCCTAAAAGTCTACACACTAGTTATAATATATCTCATATAATCATGTTCAAAGAGAATTTGGGGTTAAATCACTCCATAAGTACATTTTGAAAAGGCCAAAATAGGCCGGAAATGGCCTTTTCGTTCCCAAAATGCAACCAACAACAAATGCAAGCCTAAGAATCCACATACTAGTTATATTATGCCTCATATAATCATGTTCAAAGAGAATTTCGGGTTAAATCACTTCATAAGTACATTTTGGGAGCGAAAAGGCCAAAATAGGCCAAAATAGGCCGGAAATGGCCTTTTCGTTCCCGAAATGCAACCAACAACATATGCAAGCCTAAGAATCTACATACTAGTTATATTATGCCTCATATAATCATGTTCAAAGAGAATTTGGGGTTAAATCACTCCATAAGTACATTTTGGGAGCGAAAAGGCCAAAATAGGCCGGAAATGACCTTTTCGTTCCCAAAATGCAACCAACAACAAATGCAAGCCTAAAAGGCCAAAATAGGCCAAAATAGGCCGGAAATGGCCTTTTCGTTCCCGAAATGCAACCAACAACATATGCAAGCCTAAGAATCTACATACTAGTTATATTATGCCTCATATAATCATGTTCAAAGAGAATTTGATGTTAAATCACTTCATAACTACATTTTGAGGCCTAAAAGGTCAAAATAGGCCGGAAATGCAACAAACAACAATTGGAAACCTAAAAGTTACATACCTTTCGAAGATCACCAACATCTTTGCAATAGTTGACGATATCGAGCATGAACCTCATGACGTAATACCCACACGCAAGTCCACCTTCTTGTACCGAACACTAAAATTCAACAAATTAAAGATGCAATAAATGACATGTGTTAGATGTGTATTATGTGTTTCTATTTTTTGGATGCAAAAAATTACTCATGCTACCTCGACTATATACCAAACAGGAGGTTTTCCTTGTCGAAGTCCAGATGCACTACGCTTTTGTTGGAGTATGTCCTACGATCAAGTGCATAACTCAAAGGTTTTTAAATTATTAATTATATCCAATATAGTTTAGATAGTCATGATGCTTTGCTAGAAGCCAATCTTGACTTGTAATATTAATAAATGTTTTAATATTTACTACTGAACTTGTTTGGACCTACAGGGTCACACCTAAACTACAATAACGATTAGTTAGTCTAGTGGAGACTAATATTATTGATAATACAAATAAATACTCTATTTACTAAAATAAAATGAGATAATTGTAATATCTTCTTATTTAGTAAAATATCAATTATAGGGATAATTGATTATGTTAATCTTTGATTGATTGGAATCAATTAATTAAATGAGTAACAAAATCAATCATGTGATGATTGATTACCCTTAGTAAGGAAAGCATTATTGTAACCTCATTTAATTTATCAAAAAAAGAATGTATGCAAATCCCTTAAGTAAGGAAAGCATACATTACTGCATCCTCCTTATGAAAAGGATGGGACACAAATCAGTAGGTTATAAAAGAATCATTTTGATGATTCAAGTAAAAAAAATAAAAAAAAACTTAGCCGTGAAAAGGAAAATTAAGGGTGAGAAACTTTTGTTCTCTAAAAGTTACAAGAGAGTATTATTTCAAAAACAATTAGTTGTTTTTAAGGTTCTAGCAAATCTAAAAGTCTAATCTTCATTGTGGTGGTGGACTACTTGTGGAGGGATTTCACTTGAGATTCTAGTGTTAACATCAACGAGGCACGCTACAAAGGTATAATAACTTAACTCCTTCCTGTAGATTCATTATAGTATTTTAGGGTGTTCTTGGGAATAGGTTTTGTACAAATTGTTTGTATTTCCGCATCGTAAATCCTATTAGTGGTATCAGTCGCCTCCCTATTTATGCTATTTTGATCTTTGTAGATGCATATTATTTAATCTTGTTAGTATTAAATTTGGACTTGTGAAATTGCAACGTATTATTTTGTTTTTTATTGGAATTCGAATCATATTAATATATGTTATTTAATATTCGCTTTTCAATTTAAAAAAAAAAAAAGGAAAATGAAATGTAAAGAAAACAAGTTGGACGAAGCCTGTATTATTGCAGGCAGCTTATTTTTTCTTTAGGTTTTTTTTTTTTTTTGTTTGGTTTCAGTTATGAGCCTACTGTTAGGGCCTGTATTATAATTTTTGTTTATTAAAAAAAAAAAATGTTTTGGGCTTGTTTTGCTTGTGGTGACAGCATGACTTACATTTAGTTTTTGGGCTTAAAACATGTTTAATCTCAGTTTCTTCAATCCAAATTTTGAACCTAATAGTTAGGTGATCCATTTTTTAGTGGGAGTTTATTAGTTTAATTTTAACTCTCAAATTTATTTATTTTTTTTGGATAAAGTTGCAATTTTATTATCATGATAATATAAAGTCCAAGTATAATTTCTAACACTATTAAATATTTTGTTAGTTTTGAACTAATTAAAATTGTTGATTAGTTTAACTAATTTTTTTTATTAGAATCGTCTAATATAAACTGGGTCACTTACTCTAAGTAAGTGAATGAATGAATAATTTTATGCTTGAATGTTGGATGACTAGTATGGCCCAAATTAGGATAGAAAATACGGTCTGCGTACCGTTATGTATTTTTGTATCTTAAATACGGACTGCGCGCCGTTTTGTATTTTTGTAATTTTATTTAAATTTCAAATAACTTGTATGATGATTCGAGAATCAAGCTTTGATGGAGATCAAAAGGCGGATACAAGGAAGCATCTTCAAGTTTAGATTAAGATGTAGGGGCCATACTAGGATCATTTTAAATTATGCATTTAATTATTGCTTTTATTTTGTTATTATGCTCTTGTTCTAATTACTATTAGTTCACTAAATTTAGAACTGACATAGTAACTTAAGTCCTCCTTTTAATTTTTGAATAAATTAGATACCCACCCTTACACACCTCTATTCATGTCTTTGATCATTGGTAATAGGCTTGCCAAAGCAAGGTATTATTTTTTATCTTAGAATTTTAGAGTATATTTAATAAATTTGCAAGTATGTAAGGTTTTATTCAACAAAGTATCCAATTAGGACTTGGGCTTTGGGGTATAGGAATGGGTTTTTTCATGCGATGTTTCCCATTAACCAAGAGTTATAGGAGTATAACTAATAAAGTGTTATTTACCTAAATCATTTATCTCTTAGGTGACCGGCCAAAGCTGGCTTAGGATTAAATGAGTTGGGGTCTTGGAATCTTTTAGCCTAATTGAGGACGTTTTTTAGACTAAAAGCCTTTAACTTGTTTTAACTTGGTTAAAATTTGAAGTTATTGTTTATAATCATAAACCTAAAACTTTACTTTTTCATTTGTAGATGGTTACTCCTAATTCAAACTCCGCTATGTCATCTAATGGTATTCGCTCTATTCTCAAAAAGAAAAACTTAATGGCAACAATTTTTGGATTGGTATCGCAACTTGAGAATAGTTCTTAAGTCTGAAATGAAACTGGATGTCTTGAAAATCCTCTCCCTGCTGAACCTACCCTTCGAGCATCTGCTGAGACTCGAAAAGCATATGATACAGCAGTAGCTAGATCTCTTGATGTCACATGTTTGATGTTAGCATCCATGAATTCTGAATTGCAAAAACAATTTGAAAATATGGAGGCTTTTGACATCATTCATCAGCTCAGAGCTATGTTTCAAAAACAAGCAAGAATTGAGCGCTATGAAACGGTTAAGGCTATCCTTGAGAGCAGTCTCAAAGAAAGTGAACCTGTTGGTCCACACGTTCTCAAAATGATGGGTTATTTTGAGAATCTGGAACGATTAGGTGTCACTTTAGGTGATGAGCTACCAATTGACATCACTCTCCACTCCCTTCATAAGGGGTATGACCAATTCGTGTTAAACTTTAACATGAATGAGTTGGAGAAGACTATGAATGAGCTTCTAGGAATGCTCAAGACTGCTGAACCAAGTATCAAGGTTGCACCTAAGAATAATGTTCTTATGGTTCAGAAAAAGAAAGGGATTTTCAAGAAGAAAGGCAATAAAAAGCAATACCCACAGAGTAAGGGTAAGGGCAAACAGGTTGTCAAAACTAAGGCTGGAGCTACTCCAGACCAAGAATGCTTTCATTGTCACAAACCAGGTCATTGGAAGAGGAATTGTCCTAAGTATCTAGAGGACAAGAAGAATGGCAAGATTCCTTCTACCTCAGGTATACATGTTATTGAAGTAAATCTCACTATTTCTAATTCTTGGGTATTTGATACCGGATGTGGATCTCACATTTGTACAAATGTGCAGGGACTAAAGAAAAGTAGGAGCTTGGCTCGAGGGGAAGTGGACCTACGTGTTGGCAACGGAGCAAAGATTGCAGCTTTAGCCGTAGGCACTTTTAGATTAATAATGCCCTCTGGGCTTGTTTTGGATTTGAATAATTGTTATTTTGTTCCAGCCATTTCTAAAAACATTATTTCTGTTTCTGTTTGGATACAGAAGGGTTTACTTTTGAGATTAAGAATAAATGTCTTTCTTTTCAAAAGGATGGAATGTTATGGTAGTGCTCACTTATTTAATGGGCTCTATTTACTAGATTTAGAAAAACAAGTTTATAACATTGATACTAAAAAGGCCAAATCAAATGATTCAAATAAAACTTACCTTTGGCATTGTCGTCTTGGCCACATAAATGAGAGACGTATCCAAAAACTTCAAAAGGAAGGACTTTTGGAATCATTTGATTTCGAATCATATGATACATGCGAATCTTGCTTACTTGGAAAAATGACAAAAGCTCCATTCACTGGTGTAAGTGAAAGAGCAAATGACTTATTAGGTCTCATACATTCTGATGTTTGTGGACCAATGAGTACAAATGCTAGAGGCAATTATCAGTACTTCATAACATTCACAGATGACTTCAGTAGATATGGGTATATCTACCTTATGAGGCATAAATCTGAAGCTTTTGAAAGGTTTAAAGAATTTCAAATGGAAGTACAGAATCAGCTTGGCAAGACAATAAAAGCCCTTAGATCTGATCGAGGTGGTGAGTATTTAAGCCAAGAGTTTGATGACCATCTCAAAAGTTGTGGAATTCTTTCCCAACTAACTCCTCCAGGAACACCACAATGGAATGGTGTGTCCGAAAGGAGAAATCGAACTCTATTAGATATGGTTCGATCAATGATGAGTCAGGCCGATCTTCCGATATCATTCTGGGGTCATGCCTTGGAAACTGCCGCACTAATCTTAAACAGAACTCCAACCAAAGCTGTTGAAAAGACTCCATATGAGTTATGGGCTGGAAAAACTCCAACTATGTCTTTTCTTAAAATTTGGGGATGCGAAGTTTATGTAAAACGTTTACAATCTGACAAACTTGCACCTAAATCTGACAAATGTTACTTTGTGGGTTATCCAAAGGAAACAAAGGGGTATTACTTCTATAATAAAACTGAGAACAAAGTGTTTGTGGCTCGAACTGGTGTCTTTCTCGAAAGAGAACATCTTTCTAGAAATTCAAGTGGGAGAAATATTCACCTCGAGGAAATTCGAGCTGAAAATGAGCCACAATATCAGGACCATCCACAAGTTATTGTGGAAACTGATAAGACTCCACAACCTGTTGAGGAATCTACCTCTGTGGCACCGCCCCTCGTAGGTCTACTAGGAAAATTTCAGCACCTGAGAGATATGGATTTCTCATGTCTGATAATAAAGAAATATTGCTTTTAGAAAACAATGAGCCTACTACCTACAAAGCAGCTATGGCTAGTTCAGATTCCGACTTATGGTCAAAAGCCATGAAATCCGAAATGGATTCCATGTATGAAAATCAAGTTTGGAACTTGGTTGATTTGCCCGATGGGGTTAAACCTATTGGATGCAAATGGGTTTTCAAGTTGAAAACTGACATGGATGGAAATGTATATATCCATAAAGCTAGGCTGGTGGCACAAGGTTTCAAACAAATTCATGGTATAGACTATGATGAAACCTTTTCACCAGTAGCTATGCTGAAATCTATTCGGATACTTCTAGCAATTGCCTCATATTATGACTATGAAATATGGCAAATGGATGTTAAAACCGCTTTCCTAAATGGTTTTTTGGAAGAAGAAGTGTACATGACACAACCAGAGGGTTTTATTGATCCTAATGCACCTAAGAAGGTATGCAAGCTTCAAAAGTCCATTTATGGATTAAAGCAAGCATCAAGGAGTTGGAACCTCCGATTTGACGAGTCAATCAAAGGTTTTGGTTTTCTCAGAAATGAAGAGGAATCTTGTGTTTACAAGAAAGTTAGTGGGAGTAAGATTGTTTTCTTGGTCTTGTATGTAGATGACATACTTCTGATTGGAAATGACATTTCCATGTTAGAGTCTGTAAAGATATGGCTTGGAAAGTGTTTCTCAATGAAAGATCTTGGTGAGGCTCAATACATACTAGGCATTAAGATCTATAGAGATAGATCTAAAAGAATGATTGGACTAAGTCAAGAAACTTATATTGATAAGGTTCTGACTAGGTTCAATATGAAAGGTTGTAAAAGAGGTTTTCTACCCATGTCTCATGGCATAAGTCTGAGCAAGACTCAGTGTCCTTCGACAACTGATGAGAAAGACCGCATGAGCAAGATCCCATATGCGTCAGCTATTGGATCCATCATGTATGCCATGATATGTACTAGACCAGATGTTTCCTATGCTTTGAGCATGACCAGTAGATACCAAGCAAATCCAGGTGATGACCATTGGACTGCTGTGAAGAATATTCTAAAGTACCTTAACAGGACTAAAGAAAAATTCTTAGTTTATGGAGGAGAGGAAAGCTAAGTATAAAAGGTTATACTGATGCTAGTTTCCAAACAGATAAGGATGATTTTCGATCGCAGTCGGGATTCATATTTTGTTTAAATGGAGGAGCGGTGAGTTGGAAAAGTTCCAAACAGAGCACCATAGCAGATTCTACAACTGAAGCTGAGTATATTGCTGCATCAGAAGCAGCAAAAGAAGCTGTCTGGATTAAGAAGTTCATTTCTGAACTAGGAGTGGTTCCGAGTATTGCTAGTGCTTTGGATGTTTATTGTGATAATAACTGGAGCTATAGCACAAGCAAAAGAACCAAGATCACACCAAAAATCCAAACATGTACTCAGGAGATTTCATCTGATTCGTGAAATAGTTGATCGAGGAGATGTTAGGATATGTAAAGTTCATACGGATAGCAATGTTGCAGATCCGCTTACTAAGCCACTTTCTCAGCAGAAACATGAGACTCATATTTCAGCTATGGGAATTAGGAACATTGGAGAATGACCTATTAGTTTTTTTAATATTGAACGCATTTCATTATTGAAATAAAAGGTTTATGTTTATTTTTATTTTTATATAAATATATGTTTGTTTAAATTCGGTTTAGTATTAAAACAAATGTCCAAAGTAATCAGTTGTTTTAAATAGGATGTTGAGTACGAGGACTCAACTATGGAACCCTATTAAGTGAACTAAAATAAATGATTGTCTATCCCTAATTAGGTCATTAAGTAGGTACATTAATGACCTATAATGATTAGTTTATAATTGATTGATGATCATGTTTCATGGATCATAGGGGCATTGGATGTCTAATCAATTATATTAATGTGAATTGGTGAATACACATTGGATTTGACCCACATAGAGAAATCTTTAAGAGCTGAATGTCATAAGTTTCTCTAAATTATAAATAGAGTTGATTCCTCAGACTTGAGTTTCCACTGATTCCTTACATTGTGACTAGTACACTTTGGCATTGTCAAACGTCGTGCCGTAAAAGGAGACTATAAAGGCATGTCATGTGCTATGAGTCGTGTGAAGGATAGAGGGTAAATAAGAGAATTGTCCTCCTATTACATAGGAATGTTGTTTTGGCCTCTCGAGAGTTTAACTGTAAAATGCATGGCCGTGCTCGAATGGATTGTGATTCAATCATTCGTTTGACAGTTGAACTTGGAGACTGAGAAATATTCTGGATTCATAAGGATGACAAGATTTCTTACCTATTGTTCAGATATAACAATAAAGGACAAAGGATTATAAAGCACCACTTGCTCTAGGACAAGTGGGAGATTGTTGGAGTATGTCCTACGATCAAGTGCATAACTCAAAGGTTTTAAATTATTAATTATATCCAATATAGTTTAGATAGTCATGATGCTTTGCTAGAAGCCAATCTTGACTTGTAATATTAATAAATGTTTTAATATTTACTACTGAACTTGTTTGGACCTACAGGGTCACACCTAAACTACAATAACGATTAGTTAGTCTAGTGGAGACTAATATTATTTGATAATACAAATAAATACTCTATTACTAAAATAAAATGAGATAATTGTAATATCTTCTTATTTAGTAAAATATCAATTATAGGATAATTGATTATGTTAATCTTTGATTGATTGGAATCAATTAATTAAATGAGTAACAAAATCAATCATGTGATGATTGATTACCCTTAGTAAGGAAAGCATTATTGTAACCTCATTTATCAAAAAAAGAATGTATGCAAATCCCTTAAGTAAGGAAAGCATACATTACTGTATCCTCCTTATGAAAAGGATGGGACGCAAATCAGTAGGTTATAAAAGAATCATTTTGATGATTCAAGTAAAAAAAAAAAAAAGCTTAGCCGTGAAAAGGAAAATTAAGGGTGAGAAACTTTTGTTCTCTAAAAGTTACAAGAGAGTATTATTTCAAAAACAATTAGTCGTTTTTAAGGTTCTAGCAAATCTAAAAGTCTAATCTTCATTGTAGTGGTGGACTACTTGTGGAGGGATTTCACTTGAGATTCTAGTGTTAACATCAACGAGGCACGCTACAAAGGTATAATAACTTAACTCCTTCCTGTAGATTCATTATAGTATTTTAGGGTGTTCTTGGGAATAGGTTTTGTACAAATTGTTTGTATTTTCGCATCGTAAATCCTATTAGCTTCTTCATCACACTACATCAATAGAATATAAGATTAGATGTACATTTAATATTTAATAAGCTAAGTGTGCATATAGTTTTGGTTAGGCTACCTATTTAACAATGATTTGACTAGTAAGGACCGTATTGTTCCTTTACGCAAAGAATCAAAGTGGTAGACTTCGTTACGTGACAAACATATTGCAATCAGTGTCCAATGGTTCCTACAACAATAAAAATGTTATTCTTATCGTAGAACAACTAATAGGTGGGTCAATTTAATTAATTAAAAAGAGAGTTTAAGAAGCATACGATTCAATGTAAGGAAGAAGAATGATCTTATATCCAATACGAGAACATGCGTTCAAAGATTCCTTGAGATATGCTTTCACCTCCTCTTCGTTTTTTACGCAACTGTTATCTCGTACAAAGCTTGGACATAACCAACCAAACATTGGCTGACTAGATCGCCTCAAATCATTGTATAATAGCCTGAGAATTCATATTGATACAAATAAAACTTACTTATTATAGAAGTTATTATTATTTGGATTGAATACTACTTAATTAAGGCATATATGTATATTTATTAATTTAAATATACTAATAAAGTATTACCTCATGAATGTTTGTATCATGGAAACATTCAACTCGTCCCAAGTAAGAATTCTTTAATATCAACCTTAGAAATAAAGGTCGATGTTTCCTCAATGTAGTGGAATTGGTGGTCCGACAACTTAATCTCAATCATTGCTTCATCGTCTGCATCGCTAACGCACTCATGTAGCCAGAAGCACGGTTGAGTAAGGCCTTGCACCACCTCCATATCCGTAATGAGTGGAGACTTTGCCGTAGAAACATTTACTTGGGCACGTCGGCCTCCCTGAGGTGAAGCTACCTTCTTTCCCTTCCTGTCGGCCTTCCCCGAACCCTAGTAATTAGTTAAATTAAAAGATATTACTGACAATCATATATAGGAACTATAAAAGAAAACTATATATGTATATAACTTATGTTAGACATTGTACCTGATCTGATAACCGCACCAATGCACGCGGCCATAGAATATAACTGCCAAGGGCATCAGACAATAACTGTACACCAACTCCTGCATTCGGCAGCGGAAGAGGAGATGCTTCGAAACCGGGCACAATGTCTGAAACGCTGACCACATAGTGAATATCAGCGACTGGCTGGTTGTGCAATCGTACCCGGTCCCTAGGGGGCTGTACAGGTCCATAAGCCACGATAATGAAACTACCATGACCATCTCCTTGATTTAGTAGCTCACATGGTGTCTCTACCTTTAAAAAAAACTCTATTCATAGTTAGTCTATGAAACAACATATTTAAGAACAATAGTTGTGATATTAAATGATTACCGTGAACTCCGGATATGGATGAGGCTGCGTAGGAACAGGCTGCGCAGGAACACCGGCCTGCGGGAAAGCACCAAAAGTCGGTAAGCCCATCTGCGCCAAAATGGCGTTGAAATTCTGAGTCATCTCCGCTCTCAGCTCCTCCCGAAGCTCGGCTTTCATAGCCTCCACATCTATGGCAGCTGCTGAATTGACACTAGAGGCACTGGATCTTGACGTAGAGGTGTATTGATCACCATACACCTTTCTCACCCGAGGCGGACACCTCCTACGCCCCTCACACGTCCATACTGGTCCCGTCCTAGAGTCTCGTGTAAGGCATCAACTTGTCCTCTAGGAGTGAACTCACCAGTTGCCTCCTTTTCCTTCAAGCCAATCTGCATAAGGATAAGAGAGAAATACTCGTGAGCGCACAAGTTATATTATTATGTAAACCTTATCAAAAGCTTATAATATGTACTTACAATGGCATTAGCTATCTGTTTTGTTGCGAGATCAGGTATGACTCTCTGTCCCTTTGCATCAACCCCATGCATGGAACACCACCAATCGAGCGCTCTATCTGGTTGCCGCTGTGCAACTGTCGTCGTAGAGCTAGTGCCCGATGTCGTGGTCGACGCAATCGTGGGGTAATGGTTGTACATCCACCATTCTCTCGCCTGACCATACGACTGAGCACCCAGATGGTGATAGTGCTTCCTAGCTTTTGCATTCGCGCTATTTTTAGAACCATATGCTTGAAACATACAAATATAAACAAAGGTTAGATATGATGTTATACAATAATATTGGATCTAAAAGTATTTAATCTTAGCTAGTAAAAAATTCTTACAATAGCTTCTGGGGTTGTTTTTTGTTTGACAAATGCATACCACTCCTCGGCTGTGATATGCCTCCATATCTGATATGGAAGCTTGGAGGGCTCCTCAAATGATGTGCCCTGTGAAGCCTCAGAAGAAGGTGTTGCTCCCCCGTCGTAGATCTTCTTCTTCTTTGTTCCCCCCCCGACTTTTCTCCTCTTCGTGATCCACCCCGACACTAGCTTGGCCTTGAAGTCTCGGAACCTCTGGGCAACCGCGGATAGAAACAAATCCTTCTTCGCTTCATCATTTGGAATATTGAATTGATTCTACAAAGAACGCATTTCACAAATTAGTAAATATTACATAGTATATTTAACTAAAGTGTTAAGATTCTAAACGTAAATGTACGCGAATCTTACCATAGTATCTTCCCAAATCATCTTCTTCAAAGTCTCGGAGACCTCTTTCCATGAGTGGAGAATGGAGAGCTTATGCATGCAAATCCCAACTTGGATGGCATACTTTTGACGCCACTTTCCACAAGGTTGCCCCAAATCATGGTAATCCAAAGTCATTAGGGTGTGTTTCCCTAGTGACTTTGTAGGTCCCCTTCCTTTCCTCTTCTTCGTGTCCAAGTTCTTACTTGGCTTTTGTAAACCTTTTTCTTCACGGCGAGCCATAACCAATTGCCGTTGTTCCTTTCTCTGATCGTAACACTCATCCTCGGTAGTGTGTTCCGCACTCGTATCCGTATGCACCTCCGCCATGTCCCTGAAATTGTACAAGCATACGCATTTAAAAAAAAATTAAAACATTTAGGGCGGGAGGGGGTGGTGCAGTGGGGAGGGGGCAGCAGTGGAGAGGGGGGCAGCAGGGAGGGGGAGGAGGTGTAGCAGGGGGAGGGGAGGAGGTGCAGCAGGGGAGGGGGAAGCAGTGGGAGGGGGCAGTGGGGGAAGGGAGCAGTGGGGGAGGGGGCAGTGGGGAGGGTGTGCAGGGGGTGCAGGGGGTGGGGAAGGGGGGTGCAGGGAGTGGGGAAGGGGGGTGGCAGCAGGGGGTGGGGAAGGGTGGCAGCAGGGGGGTGGCAGCAGGGGGTGCAGGGTGCAGGGGGTGGGGGGGTGCAGGGGGTGCAGGGGGTGGGGAAGGGGGTGCAGGGGGTGGGGAAGGGGGGTGCAGGGGCAGCAGGGGGTGCAGGGGGTGGGGCAGGGGGGTGCAGGGGGTGGGAAGGGGGTGCAGGGGGTGGGGAAGGGGGGTGGCAGCAGGGGGTGGGGAAGGGGGAAGTAGGGGGCAGCAGGGGGGCAGCAGGGAGTGCAGGGGGGAAGCAGGGGGCAGCAGGGGGTGCAGGGGGAAGCAGGGGGTGCAGGGGGAGCAGGGGGTGCAGGGGGTGGGGAAGGGGGTGGGGCAGCAGGGTGGGGAAGGGGGTGCAGGGGGTGGCAGCGGGGGTGCAGGTGGGGAGCAAGGGGAGGGGGGAGGGGGAGGGGGTGGGGGGGGGGGGAGGGGGGTTGGCAGCAAGGGGGAGGGGGGTGTGCACGGGGAGGCAAAAGGCCAAATAGGCCAAAATTAGGCCGGAAATTGGCCTTTTCGTTCCCGAAATGCAACAACAACAAATTAAAGCCTAAAAATCTACATACTAGTTACATTATACATCATATAATCATGTTCAAAGAAAATTTGGGGTTAAATCACTTCATAAGTACATTTTGGGAGCGAAAAGGCCAAAATAGGCCGGAAATGGCCTTTTCGTTCCCGAAATGCAACCAACAACAAATTAAAGCCTAAAAATCTACATACTAGTTACATTATACATCATATAATCATGTTCAAAGAAATTTGGGGTTAAATCACTTCATAAGTACATTTTGGGAGCGAAAAGGCCAAAATAGGCCGGAAATGGCCTTTTCGTTCCCGAAATGCAACCAACAACAAATTAAAGCCTAAAAATCTACATACTAGTTACATTATACATCATATAATCATGTTCAAAGAAAATTTGGGGTTAAATCACTTCATAAGTACATTTTGGGAGCGAAAAGGCCAAAATAGGCCAAAATAGTTACAAATTGGAGAAATTACACTAACCTGAGTTTATGTCTCATGATTTATTGAGCTTCCGCCTTTTCTTAGGATCCTCAAGTACATGTATCCCTTCCGTGTGATCTACACGCATATAATTCTCCGACATATTTACATCATCTTCCACAGAATTTCAGGATAGGTAAAGGGGGGAGGTCATAAATGCATCATATTCTTCCTCATTATCAACATCACCAATACCGAGGATACTCCTTTTACCAGGTACAACAATTGACCACTTATGATCAGCAGGATCAGTTACAAAAAATACTTGCTTGACTTGTGATGCAATTACAAATGGCTCCTCAGTTTCACGTAGACGACTAAGGTCAACAAGAGTGAAACCGCAAGGATCATCGTTTCTTACACAACGTCGATTATTGTCAACCCACGTGCAACACAAGAGGCAAATATTAAAAGTACAGTAGTCCAGCTCCCATATTTCTTGTATTCGCCCATAATAGTTGCTTTCAGCATGTACAGCGACTTATCTTTCGAGCTTGCATATTGTGTAGACGACGCCACAAGTGAAACACCACTATTTTGTTGCGATCTTGACTTGAGATCTTGACGTTCAGTCCAAAACGTATACCCATTAATATCATAACCCTCATAAGAGCGTACAGCTTCACGAGGACCAAATGCTAACCACTTGACTGTTTCAGGAACACTTTCATCCAAATCATTGAGTACTCGTTTATGAAACCAATCAATGAAAGTCTTGTTATGCATTTGCGTCAATGCCCTCACTCCTTTTCCAGGATTGCTAACACGTAATTCCTCCATATGTTCACTTAAATAAGGATGGACATCTGGTACGTGATGCAATACAAATAAGTGAGCTTGTTTACGCTTTTCTACGGAAGGTGATCAATTTTGAACCAATTGTACCCTTGCCCTCAAGTCTGCCCTCGTGTCGGGATGTCGGAAGTCCAACAGGATCAACACTAGCAAAATACTCAGCCACAAAATTACTGATCTCTTCACCCACAATCCCTTGAATTATACTACCTTCTGGTTGTGCAGGATTCCGAACTTTATCCTTCAAAGTTCCCATATATCTCTCAAAAGGATAGCACCACCTCAAAAACACTGGACCACACAGCTTAATTTCTCGAACTAGATGGACAATGAGATGGACCATAATGTCAAAGAATGCGGGGGGGAATACATCTCAAATTTGCATAGAGTTTCAACTACTCTGGACTGCAAGGAATCGAGGGTCGACGGGTCTAGGACTTTGCTGCAGATTGAATGAAAAAATGAACACAGTTCTGTAATGGTGTGCCTCACATGCTTTGGAAGTATCCCACGAATTGCAATCGGTAAGAATACTTGCATCATAAATGACAATCGTGCGATTTCTACTCGATAACTTCAACTCACCATTTAAGGTAACAAAGCGCTTCATATTCGATGAGTAGCCAGTAGGGACCTTAATGCCATACAATGACTCGCAAAAAATCCGTTTCTCTGCACGCGACATCGTGTAGCAAGCTGGTGGCAAATAATTCTTCTCCGAATCCTCCACCTTTTTACTTTTCTGAGTTTCATCATCATCAACCCTTTCCTCCCCTCTTTTCTTCTTCCTTCCGTCCCTTTTCTGAGCCCACAACTCTGGTCGAATCCCCTCTTTTTCCAAGTAAAGTCGTGACGCCTTAACATCTTTTGTCTTGCCCGGAATATTCATAAGTGTCGCGATAATAGCTTCACAAACATTCTTCTCTATGTGCATGACATCCAAACAATGTCTGACCTTTAGATCTTTCCAATATGGGAGTTTCCAAAAAATGGACTGTTTTTTCCATAATCCTGTAGGTCTATCAACCTCACTAGCAGGTTTACCAAAGACTGTTTCAATGCCCTTCACCTGATTATAAACTTCAGTACCAGTTAATGGTCTATGAGCAACTTCTTCTTCAACCGTCCCATCGAATGCCTTCTTCTTAAACCGATAGGGATGGTCGCGGCTGAGGAGCCTTCGTGTGCGCATATACACATGTTTGCAGCCCTTAAGGTGTGTAGATTTCATGTCATCTAAACAAATCGGGCAAGGTTGTTTTCCTTTAGTCTTATACCCAGATAAGTTCCCATAAGCTGGATAATCGTTCATAGTACAAAAACATGGCACGCAGAGTGAACATCTCATTAGCATACGCATCAAATACTAACACTCCTTCGTTCCACATCTTCTGTAAATCTTCAACAAGCGGCTGAAGGTATACATCTATGTCATTTCCAGGTTGTTTGGGCCCCGATATAAGAAGCGACAACATCATGTACTTGCGTTTCATGCACAACCAAGGAGGCAAGTTGTAAACCACTAAAACTACTGGCCATGTACTATGCTGCGAGCTGAGATTGCCAAAAGGGTTCATGCCATCCGTACATAATCCAAGCCTCAGATTCCTATCCTCATTACCAAATGACTTATGCACCCTGTCGATAGTTTTCCACTCAGGCGAATCAGCCGGATGCTTGAGCAGACCGTCTTTCTTCCTACGATCTGCATGCCACCTCAAATTCTTCGCATCTCCTTTAATTGAGAACATGCGCTTAAATCTAGGTATTATGGGTAGATACCACAACACCTTGGCTGGTGGTCCTTCACTACCTCCAGCTCCTTCACGCTTGTACCTCGACAATCCACAACGTGGACACTCATGTAAATGCTCATACTCATTACGATAAAGCACACAATCGTTAGGACAAGCATGTATCCGCTCGTACTCTAAACCCAAAGGACACATCAGCTTCTTCGCATAATAGTACGACTTTGGCAGTTCATTTCCATCAGGGAGCATCTCAGCTAAAACTTCCAACAACGATGTGAAACTAGAGTCCGTCCAACCAGCGTTCGACTTAATGTTGAACAGTGTTACCACCGCGGAAAGTTTGGTGTACTTTGTACAACCTGGATACAACGGCTTTTCAGCAGCCTGAGACATAGACTCAAAAATACGAGGTCGTCTACACGACTGATCTTCAACCTCGTGTATCATCTCGTCTACCCGATCCCTATCATCATCTCCAAATTCATCATCCAAATTCTCATCCCCTAACTCATCATCATCCTTCTTTTTTTCTTCACATACATCATTCTTTACTCCAGAGCTTCCCATATACCTCCCCTGCTCACCATGCCAAATCCATACGTGGTATTGAGGCCTAAACCCACGGCGCAAAGACATGCTCCCTAACCACATGTATACTACTAACCTTGCTCACATTTCTACAATCCAAACAAGGACAATAAAAGTCGACTGCTCCAGAGGATGTTTGATATTCTAATGCACTTCTACAGAATTCCAAGACCCCATTCACAAACTCAATCGATTCACGACTACCATACATCCAAGTACGATCCATCTCATTCAAGAAGACCACCTCTAATAATTAAACACAACATTCATTATAATGCATCAATCATTATTAAAGTACACACACTCACATATTCAAATCACACACGTATACAACAAGCTAAGATAGTCACATGTTCAATTGTATGCATGCAGTCAAAGGTCCTTATCACTCCAACCTAACCCATCCTTGGACGTCTAATCTCACTAGTGAATATATGCCAACTTTTCAATTCTAAGGAAAATCCGGCAGCATTTCCCTACAGTTCTCCAAGTACACAATGTAGATAATTGCTTATCTACATATGTACCCAGAGAACAATGTAGCGAAACGATAAGCCAAGATTTTCCTCAGAATTGAAAAGAAGAACACATTCACCACCTAAGTGAGATCAAACGTCCAAGAACAGTCCCAAACCGGGGACTATTCAAGACTTACTCCTAATGAGTAAGTCTTGAACGGGTATCTAGGCATATATGATGATGATTCAAACAACTAGTTATTTTCATATATATAGCTAAATCACATTGCGTTTTCATACAATCTCATATCAACAAATAATATATATACATTATAAAAATACATATATACATCAATAAATTATCAACTTTGTCTACATGTTAAAGTAGTTACCTCTTAACACCAACGACGAGCAATGAAGAGAAAAGAGATACTTGGAACTTTACTTGTTTTCCTTAGCCTCTTCTTCCTACAATTGACAAAACCCACATTGCACATTAACCATTTAATTCAATTAACAAAAACAAAAGTAACTTAAAAACAAAATTAATCCATACCTAATTAACCACTCAAATGGTGGAGAAAGAAGAAAAGAGAAGAGAAGAGAGAGAAGAAAGAAGAGAAGAAACTAAGAAGGGTGGTGGTGCGCAAGGTGGTGGGCACAATGTGGGTGGGTGCTGCACAAGGTGGTGTGTGAATTGGTGGTGTGCGCAAATGTGGTGTGCGCAAATGTGGTGGTGCGAATTGGTGTTGGCGAATTGTGGTGAGCAAAGTAGTGGTGGTGGTGGTGCTCGAATTACGGCAAAGTAGTGGTGGTGGTGGTGGTGCAACACTCGAAAGAAAGAGGGAAAGTAGTGGTGGTGGTGGTGCTCGCTATTTCGCACAACTTGGGGTAAGAAGTGAAAGAGGGAAAGTGGGAATGAAAGAGAATAGGCGCGCATGCATAGGATATCGAAAAAAAAAAATAGAGCTAGTAGGGCTGCGCGAGTTTGAAAAAAGCGCAACCCTACCTTGAGAAGGGCTGCGCTTTTTAAAAAGCGCAGCCCTTCACCTTGGGAAGGGCTGTGCTTTTTAAAAAGGCGCAACCCTTCACAAAAGCGCAGCCCTTCTTGCGCAGCCCTTCTGTTTTTTTCCCCTAGTGTATTCCATTAAAGTAATAAAAAGATATTTAAAGTTTAGTTCAGTAGAAGTTATCTGCAGAATGTTATATTGTTGCACTATTATTATTTATCCCTGCATGTTATTTATTTGTATCATGTAAGGAATGTTTATGTATTAGTATGTAGTACTTAGCTTTGCTGATTACGGGCTTTATTTGTGATTGTTGATCATGGTTTTGCCTTATTGATCTTGTGATGACCCAATTTTGGTGAGCAGATTCTATAAACACTAGTAGAATAATTGCTTATTGTTGCGGTGATATTGCTACGGTTTTGCCCATACACAACAATATATCACGTAAAAAGAAAAGGAAAAATATAAAATAACCATATTGCTGCGATTTCGGCCAAAAACCGTAACAATATGGTTTTAACAGAAATTTTTTGACTATTTGACTAAACATATTGCTGCGGTTTCCGGCAAGAACCACAACAATATATTAAAATAATATAAAAAATATTATTTGAAGCTATTGCTGCGGAAACCGCAGCAATAGGTTTTTAAAAATAATATTAAAAGGTCCAACTAGGGTTTCAGGTATCTTCTCTCTCTTCTTCTCATCAGTTTCACTCATCTCCTCTCCCTCCTCTTTCAGTCTCTCTCTCTCCTCTCTCCTCTTTGAAACTCCCCCTCTCTCTCTCGTAGACCCCCCGTCGAGGCGTCGACCCCTCTATCTCACCGGTCGACCATGGGTGCACCAGATTTTTTGCACCTCTCCACCAACACCCGTCGACCCCTCTCTCTTTGACTCGTCGACCCCCTCTCTCTCTCTCACCGGTCGACTTTTCTTTCGTCCTCACAGGTCGACTTTTTTTTTTGTCCTTACCGAGACACCGTGGCTGCCCAGATCTTTCGCACCTCTTTATCAACACCCGTCGACCCCCCCTCTCACTCTCTCTCTCACCGGTCGACTTTTTCTTTCGTCCTCACCGAGACACCGTGGCTGCCCAGATCTTTTGCATCTCTCCACCAACACCCATTCGCAGATGGCTCCAATCGACCATGACAAACCACCGTGACATTAACTACTCTTTATTATTTGTTTTCTCTTTTTTTTCCTTTTATTTTGTTTTCTTTTTCGTTTTTTAGATCTAGATTTTTTGTTTTAGGATTTTTTAAATTTCAGTTTCTTATTTTTTTAAATATATTTTTAGATTTTATTATATTTTGTGTGAATTGTCATTTATTTGTAACTGTTGTTTTTTAGTATTGTTGTTTCATTTTACTTTTTGTTCTTTTGTAATATTATGTAATTATATTTATCTTTATATATTAATGAGATTCATATGTTATTTCATATTAAGTTCAATCTGGTGGATAGTGGATGGGTTAGTTGTCTGATTTCATTCTTTCAAATTTAATTGCAAAATGCCAAAAAAAATATTTTTTTACCTATACCATGACCTATTGCTATGGTTTTGAACAACAACCACAACAATAGGCCAAGATATTGCTACAGTTCCTAGCTAAAACCGCAGCAATACGTTGATTGCAGCAATATAATAATTACCTATTGCTGCCCCCCTTAATTGTTGCGTGCCCAAAACCGCAGCAATAGGCCACTTAATGATCGCAGCAATAAGGATTTATTCTACTAGTGAAAGCATTGACATTTACAGGTTCGCAGATGTGCATAATTGGGAATTTGGGAATGGAGAGCTTGTGTAATCTAGTATATATCTTATTTTCTGCATTAGTAGGAACGTACTTTATTTAGTTTGTTTGAGTAGACATACTTAGAGTGTTTGATTTTAAAGTACTTATTTATTTATTTATTTATTTATTTATTTATTTATTTATTTATGATAATAAAGTGTGAAGTTTAGTTATATGTTTTCCGCTGCAAAATTCTGAATAAGCTGATACGTTATCACACGGGCGATAATGCTTTGGTAATTCTCTAAGTTTTATGGTAAAAGGTATTTCTGAAAAGAGAGAATTATTGGGGTGTTACATTATCAGTCTGAATCTCTTAAGCAACAAATTAGATTGTAATTCAACTTCGATTTTATAAATCTTAAACTTATCAAGTGCCTCATCTTTGGAAAACAACAAGTACACATAACAATATTGAGAAAAATCATCAATGAAGGTTATTAAATTCTTATTTCCCAAAGATCAACAAATCATTATGCATCAATTCAAGCTTGTTTGATTGTCTTTTAACACTAGGAAAAGGATAATGATTTTGTTTAACATGCATGTTTTACACTTCTCCACATTCATGTCAACTTTAGGAACTAAACCATCTTTAGACATATCATATAATCTACGATAATTAACATTGACATAAACGATTGTGCCGTAGAAAAGAAACATCTGCCATGTAAATAAAATTCACAATTTTATCATCAATAGAAAGTTTAAACATATTATTACAAAAGTATACTTGTCCTACAAATACACCCCTTAAACTTAAAATAAACTTATCAGCCTCAAACACCATTTGAAGTTTTTCCTAACTTCAAGTACATACACAACTTCTCTAAATGTCAAAGTCTTCCTAGAAGTGAGGATCAACTCCACTTGGCCTATTTCTCTTGCCTTTACCGTAGAGTCATTTTCCATGTACAAGACCGGCCCATCATACAAAGCTTGATAAGTTTCGAAGAAATGACAATCTTTACATACATGTCTTGATACCCCGGAGTCGACCCACCAAGAACATCATCTTGCACCACATTGATTTCAAAAATCATTGCAATAAAATTCATTTCTACATTTAAACTGACCTTGATGGAGATCAACCTTAGATTGATCCTTGTTCTTCTTCTTTGCTAAAGAGGGACAATTCCTCTTCAAGTGAGAACCACCACACCCCCAACAAGACATAGCCTTTCCCTTTTTCTTATCATTTATAGGGTGACTTTTATTGGACTTTTATTATGAGCGTTTCTTAGACTTTTTAGTGCCACTTGATTGCGCTTCTTCCATCATGTTAAAAGAAGAAATTGGAACACTTTTTGGGTCCTTAGAGACATCTTGAGACCGGATGCCCTCCTCAATGCGTAGATGGGAACCCAAATCTACCAAGGACATGGACTACTTATTATGTTTCAAAGCATTCCTAGTGTCCTTCCAAGATGGGAGTAATTTGTCAATGATGAATGCAACCGAAAATAATTCATTCATCACCATTCCTTGTTGTCTAAATTGGTTCAACAGATGTTGAACCTCATGAAATTGTTCCATAACGGGACGACCATCAACCATTTTGTAAGAATTAAATTTGCTAACTAAAAGTTTCTTACTTGATGCGTCCTCTACGATGTACTTTGATTCAAGAGCATCCAAAAGTTCCTTGGTGCTCTCCACATATTGGTAAAGATCGAAAAACGTGTCTGACATCGCGTTATAAGATATGGCCCAGGCAAATGAAATCATCATTCTCCCACTTTCTTCTTGCACGGGCCTCCTCCGAGGTTTCAATGTTCCTTTCTTCCGGTAATGGTGGCATGGGGGTGCTAATAACATACACCACATTCAATGTGGTTAACAAAAAATGCATCTCCTTTTGCCAACAACAATACTCTATCCCTTCAAACTTTTCCAATTTCAGGTAATTCGTAGTCATCTCTTTCAAGGAAGCCATCATTGAAAGTTAAAATTCTTGTAGATTGTTATATAATTCTATGGATATTTATCTTGTGGAAAACCATATGGTACTTCCAAGCACGTAGTAACACGGTTTCCTACAAGAATCTTAGCGACCTACTAGGATCAACAAGATTCGTGATAAACTCTTGCGAGATACGAAGAAGAATCTATGGAGTTTGGTTTATGACAAACTACATACACTACAATGTGTTTAAAGGTTGTATTTTACAATGAACAAGGAGAGAAATCTAGAAATAGATCTCCTTAAGCAAGTATGTGAATGAATCTAACCCCATTCCATATGTGACATCTCCCTATATATACTAGGGAAGATTTATAGAAGCAACACTGAAATAACGCAACCAATTCAATTCACATGAAAAGACATGCACCATTTCACAAAACAAGTGCCTCGTCAAACAAACTAACGAACTTGGAGCTAGCGCTCCCCTGTGGAGCGAGCGCTCCTTCATGGAGCCAGCGCTCCACGGCCCTGTCAAGGAATTGTTTCTAATTCCAATTCCCTGCTAACTCTTAGCGTGCGCTCTAGTGAGAGTGAGCTCTCTACCGATTTGCCTTTCCGTTATTTTTCTGCTTCCTCACTATGTTTCGTTACATCACAACATCGAAACATAATCATCACTCCTTCATGGAGTGACGCTCCACGTCCCTGTCAAAGAATTGTTTCTACTTCCGATTCCCTGCCAACTTTTAGCGTGCGCTCTACTGATTTGCCTTTTCGTTACTTTTGTTCTTCCTCACTATACTAGAAATAGAGTACGTTTTCAACACAATTGTCTCAACACTTTAGTGAAGTGTTGGAGACAACTGTTAAGGCACGAATTTTGTCAACACCTTATTGTGTTGCAATATTTATCATCATTTAACAGCGTTGAGAATTTACATAAATATGAGTGCAAAACACATGTCAACATAAACCGCCTAGTTTTATTTTTTTGAAAAAAGGTAATATCCATTAATCGCACGTATTAGGCGGTAACCACCTTACTAACTGATACGTAGTGGCCTACTGGAGTATATTGAAGAGGTTCTCTGTTCGTTGAAGGAGAGTTTATGAAAAAAAAACCTAAACTAATCTAATCTGCAATTATACAAGGTTGGTGGCTCGGTGCAACGGGGATTCAAACTGAATTATATTGCACTACATACTCCATTGATTCAATCTGCAATTACTCAAAGGCCAGTGCAACCCCGGGGATTCAAACTGAATTGCGCTATATACTCGATTGGTTCAATCTGCAATTACTCAAAGGTCGGTGCTTTTGAACAAATTATTTATATTTTTGCTGTTTATGAAACCAAAAAAATCCAGATTAATCCAAATTATCATTGAATTAGTTCCAACTTCCGACGAAGTCGTAAATTCTCCAAATTTTTTATCATATTTTGTCCACGCTAAAACTAAGTGTAATTTTGGGGATTTTTGAAATTCAATGAGTTTTCTGTGATTTTATGCTAATTTTGTTTTATAGGTTAGAAGTAGGCTCGATTTGTTATTTGGGCTTAAGCTATTTCGTTTAAATTACTAAAAAGGAGTTCAAAGCTTCCCCAATTTCGTTTATATGCATAATAAATTTGGGATGGAGTTCGTGAAAATTTCAGGAATTAATATGCTTTTATGCAATTATTAATTTGTGGTATATTTGTGTCTTGTTGAAGTATATTCGTGGCTTGGAGTAGTGTTGCATTTTCACTTTAAGTTTTGTTTCTTTTGCTTGAGACAAGATATGTTTGGTGTCTTCTTCCTTTGGAAGCCACATATTACTTAAAGTACTCTATTTTTGAATGATGTGAAAAAAAAGAATGAACTTTGTGCATCAAAACTGCAATTTTTGGGTTGTGTATTACTTGTGGAGGGTGGAGGGATTACTTGTTATGCATCATTTTCCGAGTTCATGTCTCTGCTTCATCTTGAATGGAAGTGGCTTTCTGACCAGCAGGAATAGGGGCCTGGACTGTCTTTTTTGGATGATGTTTAATTTTCGTTTGCTTCTTTTCCATGTTCCCTCAAATCAAATATTACTAGAGCTCTTTAATTCCCCTATAACTGTTCTTTCTTATTGTTTGTGCTTCAAGCTTTGGAGAAGTCTGTTGTCTTTTTATAAGGTTTATATGGCTCATTGGACTAAATTTACTTTAACGGATCGCTCCATGTAACACTACAACCATTTGTATGTTTGACTTATACTGAATTTGCACAGTAGAGCTTCCTGTTACAGTTTATGTCCCCGATTATTCACGAGGGTGTGATGTTTAAGTCGCTTGTTGCTTCTGTTCTCTTACAATTGTGAGCTGTGTTATCTGCAATCATACCAATGTGTTAGCTCTTTTAGGTTATGTAACTGCTCATCTAATGAACTTTGTGCATAAATAAAGAAGCAAACGTTAGAGTAAAGCTCACTATAATCATAGAATAGTTAAGGGGATTACCTTATCTGCCTCTTCCACTTGAAACCCTAAAAGCAGTAATGCTGTAAATAGAGAAAACAAGTGCATCCAGCTGAGCACATAGCGTCCTGTTCCCTCTCTCAAAGGCATCATAACCTTGAAGAATATCTGCATGACCAACCAAGCCATTAGTAAAAGGATTAGCTTTCAGACAACACTGAAGCCTCACAAACACTTTATATATTATATGGTTTGCTAGCAGATCTTTGAGTTTAATCTTAGATATTAGAAGAGTCCATTGAAAATTACAAACTTTTATCCTCTACCATGTCAAGAAACGCTTGTAATTTTAGGGCCCCTTTGCAGTACATCATTCCTCTACTGTCAGCATCAAAGAGAAAACAAACATGCACTCTCTCTCTGGTAAGATGGAAAAGAATGATTTGAGCTGGGAGATATCAACTACTTGCATCAGTACAGTGCATGGCACTGGACTTGCACAATTCAACATTAAACAGTCATGTATTATTCATTTTTTAGCCAAATCACATATTTGATGTTTAAAGCTCCTGAATATATTTGTCTTGTCAAAGCGGTTTAGCCTTTAAGCCATGAGTACGGAGTAGGATGTCTTTGTTTAAAGTTGACCATTTTTGCTGCCTCCATATTTTTTTTGGTTTCACTTCTCGAAGACTGGGTATTCATCTACTCATCATGTACCACATTGAAGCGACCAAAGATTCGAAATGTGGTTCAAGCAAACCAATATGTCATGACTCATGATACTTGATCTGATAGGGTGCCTGATGCTGACTGCTGCAGCAAAGAAATGTTATCTTCTTAATTTTGGGTCTAAATTGAGGATGGATGATCTTCACCAAAGGATCTAGTTGGGGGAAGTGTGTGTGTGTGTGTGTGTGGGGGGGGGGTATTAACCTTTAGCATTGTGTAGAAACATCATCGAGTAGTGAGTACGCATGTTAATTCTCACACTCTTCCTCAAGTGGTAGCTTTCATTATATTGATATTGTTGTTATACTTTTGTGTCTCCATCAATTAGATGTTGTAAAGACTTGTAGTTTGACTATTTGACTCTTCAATCACTGGTGAATGCTGCAACAGAGTGTGTTCCCTTTTTGCTGGGATTTTCAATAGAGCCTTGTCTTTATCATTTTTTTTTAGCTTCCATTCATTATCGGAAGTGAATAGAATAAGGAATGGCGTCCCCTGAATGATTGTGCAGTATTTAGAGGTTTTCTGCCAATTAGAAGGTGCATTATTGTGTAGTTTGAGGTTCTGTGTGGTCATAATAGAGAGGTTGTAAAGCTAAATTTGATGTTTCGTTTCTTTTGTTTGCTAAATTTAGGTGGCCTTAAACCCTTAACTAGTCACGTGTCATGTTGAATATAACCAGAACAAAATAAATGCTAGCATAATATTAAAATGAAACCAACATGCCATTTTTTATTATCTTCTTTCTCCATTTATTTCGTGTGTTCTTCCATTTTTTAGCACCTTTTTTCTTTTAACTAGTGTGTGACTCGGGCCTAGATAGCTACACTAATAGAATTCCACATGGCACATATACTTGTTTAGGAACGCCTTTTTGTATATTAGTATAGATGTTTTAGTTATGAACTCAAAAAAATTTCTCTAGGATGCGGTACGTGATGGAAAAGCTTCTGCTCAACTTATAGATGCTGCAAAGTCAGCTATGCATTTGATTACTACAGAGGTATTGTTATAATATTATCATTTATTGTTTCACTTGAATTATCAAAATCAAGTTGCTTGCTAGTTACATATTCTTTTCTTTTGTCATTAACTAACTTTTTAACATTTTTTTATAATTGGCCCTCACTATAATATATCCCATTATATAAGATTACTTATGTCATTCTTTGTTTTTTTTTTCAAGGTTCAAGATGATGGTGAAGGAAAAGAAGCCACGGATCCATTAAATTAGTACAACTCGTAAAGCTATTAATGATTTGAAAAGGCTTTGTAAAAGATATATTTCTTTTGTTATACTTTTTTTTGTAAGGTTTGAAGAAGTTGATAGTAGACATTATCGAATTGACTTATTTTTATTTGTGATCGAACAGAACATTTTAGTGTGTATTTAATTTTTAGTTAATTAAGACAGATATAAATATTATTATATATTGGTCATTTCTACCTATATATTTTTTTATTGGAAAATCGCTTATAATATATTGTATTTGATCCATATCCAATTAAATAGTGGTTATTATTAATTATTATAAACTCATGCATTTTACTGCCCGTAGATGTTTTTTCTAGACTAAAATCTCGACACTTTTTCGTGTTAAGAGTTATTTTGGCTCTAAAAATTTATTTGTGTAGGTAAAATAATCTTGACGCTAGAATGTGTCTAGAGCAAATTGCACGACGCAAAAAACGTTGAGAAACCCAACACAAAACAGCGTCACACACATTTCAAGACGCAGAAAAGCGTTGAGAAACTCAACACAAAAAAGCGTCACAAGTCATACTGGACGCGTCTTTGCATTGAGAATCTCAACGCAAGAAAGCGTCGAGAATTCTCCACGCCTAAAATCTCGACGCTTTTACAAAGCGTTGAGAATCAATTTCTCAACGCATTTTTCCGTCTAGAATATTGAGGAAAAGCGTTGAGAAAACACTCTTTTTCTAGTAGTTATATGTTTCATTACATCACAACAACGAAACATAATCATCACATATCATCAACGAACACATTAAACTATAAATGTTCCAACAAATCTTAATCACAATTGGTTTTGATTTTGGCAATTCGAGCAATAATTCACCTAAAAATAGATGAATATTGAAATATTAGGTCACAAGTTTTCGATTGAAAAATGACAATTTCAACAATTAAAGAAGTAATTAACATTTTGCTATTTACAGAAGATAAAGAAGAAATTTGTAGAGATTGCGATAAATAAATCACTAATTGAGGAAATTCAGATATGCATTTAATCGAACAAAAACAAAGTCTTTTGAGAAAGGATTGTAGCGGTATCTCAACTAGGATCCTCAATTTCATTCTCATAACATGTAAAAGTTTGGTTGAACTCTATTAATGGAGCTTGAAGAAAGAATAAAGTAATGGAAATAGGGGAGTGGGGAGAGGAGAGAATGAAGGAGAGAGAAAAATCACCGGGAAAAATTAGATAGCTTGAACTCTAATATCAATTAGTAAAATAATTATCGGATTGATCTCATTCCTTTTAAATTTAATGGGCCTTTGAGAAAGTCATAAAAGGACTCAAATTCCGATGGGCCTTTAATACTGTCATAACACATCTGTCATAAATGCCCTGTTTTGGTACTGCTAGTATAAGCTTTACTATCTTTAATTTATTTGCTTTCTTTCATTTTCGTCCATTAAAAAACAAAAATAGAAAGAAATGTGACTTGTGAGTGTAAATACACATTAGTATTTTTTATGTGGTGCACCATTTGCTTTTTCAGATAGTCCAATATGCTTTTTTGCATTTCAATATATTGAATTCCGTAGATGTAAAAATTACATAAAGGTTGATATTTAGTAGGGGCGGAGTTCAATTTGGATATCCGAAAATTTCTGATCAAGACAAATGCAATTTGAATTCGAACCGTTATCACAATGGATCGGATGTCCGAAATTTCGAATCGGATCAGTTGGATACCCGAAAGCTACAAAAATGAATTTTCAAGGAAAAAGTTCGTGAAATAAGTTCGGATCGGATTGGATTATCGAATATTTTGGATACTCGGCCTGAAAGCCGATATTTTGGATCGGGTATCCGAAAAAATTCGAATTTTTTTCATGTTTCAGATATCTTTGTATATCCGAAAATGAAAATTTTCGATCCATATTTGACACGGAAATTTTCGGATACCCGAAAATCGATCGGACAGTTATGAACACTCCTAATATCTAGAATGCTCTCATTTGAATTAAACACGATTCCCACTTCATTATGTCTTTTCGTATGTAATTGTGAAAATTGTAGTGAAATTGGTTGATAAATAGTGTCAAAAAATCAAAAGTGAAATGATGATAAGTAGGAATTAAGTATCAAGTACGACCACATAGAGTTAGAATATACAAAACCTACCACTCATCGATATGATGGAACAAGGCAGTAAGGCACTCCGCAATTATTCTACAACAATTAATTTATTACGAAGCCTATAATTCGGTTATATGTAACAACATCAACATAGCACTATGTATTAGTCCATTTATAAAAAGGAAACCGATATTTATAAGTACAAGAGCTTCCCTAGGGCAAAACACGACCCAAAATCTTAAAACACCAAAACTATCCTATATGTTATTATTATGTTATATACATATTTACAGGAAGGGCTTATTAACAGCATATTCTACAACTGAATTGAGGTCATCCCAATTATGTCCATAGTAAGCAAAACTCTGCAAATCATTCTCGTTGTTCATGCTCGATCGCGTCGTTGATGACGGAGTATGTGCTAGAGAGTTCCACTGCTGTTGATATTCTGGTTGAAAATTGACGTTCTTTTGATCACATGTAGTAATATTGAGGTTGTTTCCTAAATAGATGTTATTGTTCTCGTCGTCAACAACATGAAGATGACTGTAGCTACTGTTAGGTTGTACTTCATGAGTTCCAAAACTAATGTAATAGGCTTGATTAGTGTTAGAGTCAATGCTGCTTGTTTTTGAGCTGGAGTTCACTGCATTTTTTCTGCTAGATAATTCCCTCCAATCAGGAGTATGCCTTTTGTTTCGCTTGAATATTCTACAAAGTGTCCATATTTCCTGTAGTATAGCAGCCCATCATAAGAAATGTTAGTGCTTTTTAAATGAAAACTTATAATTGAGACAAGAACAAAAAAAAAAAATTAAAGAGTCTATTCACCTCATTGTTCTTTACAAAAGAAACGTATAGTAACAATTTTCCCCCTACCAGATATGTCATATTATATATACTCTCTTTGTTTCGTACTATTATACTCCATTCGTTTCATACTATTATACTCGTTTCTCATTTTTTGTGCAGATTAAGGAAAGTATAAAGGTTATCAAGTGTATTATTTATTGTTTAACTTGTATTGGATAGATCATTGCCTTTTTTAATTTTTTAAAAAAGAAGATCCATGCCTAAGAACAAACAAAACTACGTTGAAACTGACAAGCATTATTAAATGTTTATTAATATTAAACTTAGAAAGAAATAATAGTTTGCTTCAATTCAGACAAACAAAAAATAATACAATAGGTTGATATTAAGAGTCAGTAGCATTCCCAATTCCGGCCTCTAAATTTCATATATTCTGTCTAAGTAGTGGAAAGTTGAAATTTTTCAAATGAGAAATTTTCTTTGGAAACCCGAAAAAAAATACAAGCACTATATTATAAATGAGGGGAGTAGTTTGTAAAAGAATATAAATTTTACCTTTTATTAATAAAAATAACAAAGCATAATAGCTTTAAATATGAACAAATAGTTGTCTATCTTTACTCTAGTAATATATTCTAGTACAATTACATGGGATTGTTACATATGATGAACAATGCCCCCCCCCCCCTTTCATTATAAAAACTCACTTACTAAAGTGGAACAATCTCAAATCTTATGTCCCACAGTATATGTATATATATTGGTTGATTATAGTATTTTCAAAATTTTATCACAAATGTGGTGGACCATATTAATAACAAATAAATTAAGTAACTTGTAAATAGAATATGATTATTTTTATTTTACTTTTAGGTATTGCACTTACAAAAAAATTAGACTGAATCGACCAATGAAGTGTCACTAAGTTGCCTATGTGTGTTTTTCCATATCTAAGATTCACCAATATGAACTTTTTACCATATATGTTCACTGATAAATATTTTTATACCTTATTTCAATGAGTATCCTTCAAAACATCATTTGTAATAAACAAAATTCAGCTTAAATCTCAACATTTTTAGTCAATCAATATCAAGTCATATTTGATACCTCGCAAAGTTTCACTACATGCACTTAATTGATACCTCGCGAAGTTTCACCACATGCACTTCATTGATACCTCGCGTACTTGAAAACAACAAATTTTCATTACATCTAGGAGCAAATGATTTGAGGAGAACCATTCGATCATATGTGGAAGTAGTAAATACATAAGAAAAATTAAAACTATACAAAATACACTTGCTATCGTTTTTTGTTTTTAGTTTTCAATTTTTTTAAAACTAAAAACCAAAAATTAGAAATCAGAAAAAGTGGTTTTCACTTTTCAGTTGTCAGTTTTCAAAATCATCAGGTTCCCAACAAATTTGACTAATTTTTTATTCATTATTGAAGATATATCATGACTTTGAAAACCAAAAAACAAAAGACCACAGTAATACAAAACGGGCCCTTAACTTTTGTATGTTGTCATTGTCTCCCACCGATGATATATTAATGCTGGCAGGCAAAAAGAACATAAAAGTTGAACAACTAAATAAAAACATAGGGAATATAAAGGATGAGAAGCTAGCTCATGTGGTAGAGCACTCCCATCTGATCCCTGAGGTTAGGGGTTCGATCCTTATCCCCAGCATTATGTTGGGGTATTTCCTTAGCATGCTTTGCATGCATTACCAGCCAATGTGTTGGTAGCTCCTACAAGTCCCCTAGTCTTGGTAGGGGTTAGCCTTTGGGCTGACTTAATTTCCCAATCAAGAAAAAAAAAAAAGATAGGGAATATATACTTACGGCTTCTGGGGCTGTGTCCTTTGGTTTAGAGAAGTTAGCCGCTTGATCATGTTGGTGCTGATCAGTCGGAAGACGAAACTCATGCATCATCCAATCAGTCTTAGTACCTTTCCCTGCACTTCCACGATAGTAAACTAGTGATTTCTTAAGACCAATGCACTGGTTTCCTTCTCCTTCATTACAGTAAATCGGCCTGTCGATTCCGGTCGCTTTCCAAAAACCAGAACCAGTAACTCTGTTGGGTCTAATGCTGTTCCTGTATTTTCTTCCTCTTTTACAATAGAAATACCATTCTTTATCTCCTATGCTGCTACTTGCTTCTGCATTTCATTTATATATTATTGTTAGTTGTTTATACAAGTAATACTAAATTACAGAGACCACCATTGTTAGTTGAACGGGCTAGCACCATGTCCGAGATTATCACAAGTACTTATGTAAACAGTTGCCAACTCATAATCATATGTAAAGTTCTACCTATAATCTAATCTGATCAATTTATCTATCTATCTTAGTATCTTCTTTCACTCTCTTTGTTTTTTAAATGGATGCTCTATTAGTCTCTTTAAAATTTGCATGATTCCACAGACTCTGCTTTGACCATATTTTTGGTATACATATATAAAACTTAATATCAACACTCAACATGGTAGATATTTTCAAAATATCATTTTTTATAATTTTTTGGAAAAATTGATTATAATAATACAATAATTGCCGATGTGTGGAATTCAATCTTATATTTTAATTATTTTAGAAAAATTCCAACTTTGAGGTATAGCTTCTTAAAATAATTCGATTTCTTATTTTTCTTGCACACAACAGTCACAAAACGAATTGGTGATGACAAGAAATATAAAAGTCCAATTCATTTTTGAGATGCTACCCATAAAAGTTGGAATTATTGAAAAACAATTAAAAGGCGAGATTAAATTCAATGAACCTGCTAAAGATTGGATTACTGAAATCAATAGTTTCTAATCTTTTTTTTAATAATGAATAACTTGATATATTTTTTTTTTTTTTTTGGCAATTCAAATAACTTGATATATTAATAGTCAAAGTTGTGCATCGTTGAGTGTGCAAGACAATGCAAAGCCTTTATTCATAAACGGAGGGAGTATCTATTACGTTATTACGGATTTTCCTTCCTAAATCATTTGTGAGATATTATAGGAAGTAAAGTGTTCCATCAAAAAAATGTTCTTTCGAAGGATAATCTTTAAAATTCTTCTCAAATAATATTTTATAGACTAATTTTATGAAGATTTTGAATTGATTATTAACATTTCAAGTAAAACATTCAAATTTAATCCTTAAAAATAAATTGTCTTCTAGTATGATATATATGCCTTGTGAAATTCGGGCCCACAACCCTTAATAACTGTACCAAACTCTACCCTAAATATTTTTTGGGACGAAATAATGAATAACTAGTTGTAGCTTCTAGCTAAATATTATAATAAGAGGATGGTATTTTAGACCTTGATGAAGATCTATATAGAGCTAAGAATGGTTGACACTACACGACAACGGGACACGAATTCTATACAAATAAATTGGGTTAGTGTTCATGACACATGAGTATAAAGTACTACATGAAGATTTAATGGCTCCTATTCGCAGGAATGTGAGTGTATACCTAGCTTGGCTCAATCAAAGCAAATCCATGGTGGCTCGTTCATTAGCTTTATGGTGGCATGTTTGTTAACTAATCTTGCGGGAGAAGCATGAGAAGTGGCTGCTGGAATCATGCCTAGTTGAGTAGAGTTAGAACTCTTCATATTATAGTTGTAGTTATATTTGGCTCAATTTATAAGTTCTTATTATTTCACTTGGAATAGGTTTTTCTTTTTTTAAACACCTTAGTACTCTTTGTTCTTCTCTTATTGTTATTAGTAATTATCTAATTGTTTTAAGGGTTATAGTAGGAGTTTGACTTAGGTACTTGTTCTAAGCATAATACGATTAGTAGTTTTAGAGTATAAATAGCTTAGTTAATGTTATTAATCATTCAATTTTAATAAAATGGTGACTTTAGCCACTTGAGTGTTTAAACACAAATTTTTCGATTTGCTAATACCTTTGCCTCTATGCTTATTCAACCCTTAGAGTATCTCTTGTGGTGGGTTAATCTTTATCATTAAGTATCAAACTTCAACCCTTAGAGTATCTCTTGTGGTGGGTTAACCCTTAGATCAAATACACCAGGTTTCCAACACAAATGTGACATGCTTGAACTTGTTTTAGACAATTGCTACAGAAATATATGATATTAATATAATAAATCGTTTTTTAGGGGATATAATAAATTGGTTTAAATTGCCACAAAGTAGCTGAACATGACAATACGACACAATCCAAACAAAAAAGTAGGTTACTATTGAGATACATCGAGCCAATAACACATTTAATTAAACAGGTCAATAAGTCATGGTATATATATATTTTTTGATCCATAGGAGCCACAAAGGCAGTACAAAGTACAAAGAAGGGGAAGGAGATTCGAGCCTGTGACCTATTGTTCACAGCACCTCAATCTTAACCACTAAGCCAAAACATCCTTGGTATAAGTCATGGTATATTTATCAAAAGGGTTAGGTTACTATTAAAATTTTTGCAACCTATTTATATATAGAGATGGCCTCTGGTGCGGGCTGGGCGGGCCGGACCATGGGTCGTAGTGGGCTGGGCTAAGATTTCACGGCCCGGGACCAGACCGTGAAATTCATAGGTTGGGCGGGTTGGTCCACGGGGCTGGAAAATCTTGGCCCACAACGGTCTGTTACCGGTTTTCACGGTTCATGGGTCTGATGGGCTGGACCGCGCTAACGGGCCGGCATGAGAATTTTTTTCCAAAATTATTTAATCATTGAAATTATTCTTCATTCTTACATAAAATCTTCAAAATGAATTATATATAAATATATACAAATATTAATATTAATGAATAATTTCATTATTTTTAAATTTGATTGAATTACAATATATGCAATTTGATTAAAATATATACAATTTGATTAAAATATACACAATTTGGTTCAATATTTACTTGGATTGGGCTGGTCTGGTTCATGGGTCGGGTTGGATCGGTTTCATGGTCCGGGCTGGGCGTTTTAGTAATGGGTTGGGCTCAAGAAAACTAGCCCACGACCCACCCACCAATTTCACGGGTCGAACTTGGCTGAACCGGACTTTTTGCTGGCCCGACCCACACGATCCACGAGGTGCGCCGGGCTAGATTGGCCCGCACTGTTGGCCATCTCTATTTATATATGAGACATATTACAATGATACCACTATAAAATAATCGATCTTTTACCATCTCTAGATCTATCTCATTCCTGGTGTAGCTCTCTATGAACCAAAACACTAGATAAAATGAAAAGGAAAATATTGGATGATTTGGACCGTTAAGAGAAACCTCCCCTATCTATTTATTATTTTTTCTTTTATATTCCCTCTATCACATAATAACAAATTTATTCACTTTAATTTTCATCAAATTACAATTTTAATATTTTTTTAATGACGATGTAATAATAAAAAGTAAAGAAAATTAATATTTTTAACATTAAGACAAATCTAATATGATACTACCTTTGTTGCTAAAATATCTACTTACTTTGCTTTAATTTTGAGGATATCTAAAACAATTCCACAAAAGTAAGAGAGAGAAAGCCAAAATGGTGAAAAGTACAAAACTAAAATAAAAATGGTGGAGAAGGATGATGAAAAATATTACCCCTTTTGAATATTGTGAAAGTGTGTAAATTAAAAAAATAAAATGTATAAATAAAAAAGAAATGTTGGTAGTATTATATTATATGTCTACATTGTTATAGTTTTCCTTATAAAAAGTAAAATTTATAATTCACAATAATATTATAAAGTTTGACTTTGAAAAAAAGAATGACAAATTTATTCTGTAATAAATGGAGTTGTTGATGTCTAAGGAAATGAACTTTCCTAATATTCCTGTATGGCTTCATTAGATTAGTGACATCGGATTAAGGGAGTAATGGGTGACAAATAAGAAAAGGTAGATATATTGTTGGTAATGAGTCTAAATTAAATGCTACTGTATCTTAAACGCTAATATTTGTAGATTTTTAAAAATACTACCTCAACTCTTAAAATTGAATTTGAAATACGATTTCATTAAATGTTACTTTTCACTATAATTAGTAGAATATTAACTTGATCAAACATCTACTTCATATTTAATTTGAAAATCGATTACCAAACATGCCTTAGAATAAAGATGACTAACATACACTCCATCTATCTCTAAAAAATTTGCCTATTTTTTTCTTATAATTAGGATAAAATGATCCCACAGTTACTTTCTACTTTACCTATCAATTCAATACGCATGGTAAAGAATTGGAAAACAAAGATCTAAGTGGAGAAAAAATTAAAGGACCATACCATGGGACTACGCATACTAGTCTAGAAATTGTTGGTTGGTTAATTATATTGGTTTTATTATTGAAGCCCAACTCTGATTCTATCTAGTCAAACTCTTCTGACCTGTTTCTACGTCTTTGGAATTTAATAATAGTCCTATTATGACATAGTCCAACTTGATATAACTTCATGATAGATTAGGTTGATCTAGTTGCTTAGTCCAAAACGCTTACCCTATCGAGAGGGTTTCCTAATCTATAATTCTGATACTGAAATACAAAATCATGAATATATGTCGTAGTATATATCACTTCTCATAATTTAGCAGCTTTGGAAAAAAATCATGAATATTTCTAAATTATCCAAAATATTATCATGATAAATAAACAATATTTACATAATCATAATTGTATTAAATTAAGAGTTGTTTTCTTAAAAGCGTACTTTGATTCCAGGCGAATTAACTTTTTACACCTTGTATTATTAACTTTCCACAATATTGGATAATCACATTTAGTTATCGTTTAGTGTCCAACTGTTGAAGAAAATACAATATAATATTTTATATATAAACCAATTAAGTAAAAACATATATATGTATCATGTGTATAGAGTTCTAAGATTATTGTATGCAGTATATAGTATATATATATTATAAGTTTCCTCAAGATATAATGTTTTAAAATTTAAATTTGATTCTTCAACAGTAGAATATACAAGGAGGGTTAAACCATGTGAATACGAACATAGATTATCAAACCATATGTTTGAAATTTTGATCTACACATTATTGAATGATGCAAAGTGTTCATGTTGACGTTTCAGACAACCAAGAAAAGGGCAGCATGAACTTAATTAATCTTTCCCCTTTTATTACCATTTACCCCCCTCTTAATTTCTCCATCAAAGTTATCTTTTCCCTTTTATTATAACACCATTGGTTAAACGATAAAAACTAGATACCTGTAGAAGTATGCTAAAGTCTAAACCACTAGACTAAGTTTTATTTAATATTATTATCATAAAGTATTATATTAATAAATGAAATTTTTACTTATCTGGAGCATAACTCGGACCTAATAACTAGCTTAGCTTTTAAAAGAGGTTATGATCCACATGCAGCAAACTCAAGTAAGCATGCAATATAAAATCATATTCACTACTACAAATATGTGCAAAAGTATCACCTATGAGAGACCTCTTATTTTAAGGAAGTGGTCTTTTTTATCAAATTAAGAAACCACCGTTATTTATCCTGAGAGACCTATTAGCTGAAGACCACCTCTCATGTGGTCTCTAAATGAGATTTTACGGGGTCTCTTTAGACTTTATTGTAGTAGTGATTGTTATAGCTATATGAATTTTTGTTTTAGTTAAAGACTTTCAGTGTCTATTTGGGGAAATGTAAAACAAAAAAAAAATTAGAATTTTATAAAAACTGATCAAAAACTTTGGAGTTGATTGGTAAAAACATCGAAACTGAAGTTGTATTTCCCACCAAAGGGAAATAGTTGCTTATCTGGTACCCTAATTAAATGATATTTCAGCTGCGTTTATGAGAGAAGAATTTCCTAATTTCACTTTACCTTTTACTAAAAAAAGTGTGTTATTTCATGAAATATATACACGCCTATGATTCTAGTATATCCTTGATATTGTTTGAGACTAAAAGATAAGGTTGCACACATGTGAAACTCAGCATATATAGTAATTCTACTCGACTATACTACGACACAATAATTGGAGTTGTGCATACACTTGACATGCATGGTCACTTATATAGTAAGAAATTAGTAAGGAAAGTATAGTAATGCATATATATACGTACTTGCTAGATCCCAGGGGTCATATTTGTAGATGTCAATCTGCTTAATGATCTCAATACTAAGAGGTCGTCGTTTTTCGACCTTCCTCTTTAAGTAGAACGATACTAGCTCTTCGTCCGTCGGATGAAACCGGAACCCTGGAAGCGGCCCTTCATCATCATCTACGCCATCGACGAGGCCGCCACCGGAGATTTTACTGTCGCGTCTTTCCTGCTGATCATCTTGGCTGTTGCACCTCTTCACCTCCATCAAATAAAGGAGTGTCTTAATTAAATTGTATGTGTTGAGTTTTGTGTTATATATTCTCATTCACCTTTGTATGTATGAGTTAAATATATATTCTTGGTACTTGAGAATATTTGTGTGAATAAGAGTTGATGATAATATTGGAGGATGATAGTGAAAACGGCTGAGTCAAGTCATGAGGCTTGACCTGTTACCTGTTGGGTCATGTGGAGGAGGGGCCATACATTTTAGAAACTTTCGTATTTTTCTTTGCTTCTGACCTTATCAATTTGAAAATTCTGCCCCTCAAGGACTAGTTATATACTTCAACAAGATTATTTTGCTTTTATCGCTGATGTACGCAAAATCTAGAACATTGATATTCTTTTTTTTATTAACAATTTATTTATTTATGCTCACTTGGGTGCAATTTTGTCTTTCATGAGCTAATGTTGGGTATTATCATAAGCCGATCCAATAGGGAATAGGGGTCTTGGGTGGCCCAGGCCCTCCCCCTAAAAAAATAAAATAGAATATTTATTTTGGGCCTTTACCTATACATCGTTTATAATATATATATATATATATATATATATATATATATATAGAGTCAGGATCCGGTGAGAATTAAAAGTTATGTGAGAATAGAAAAATATGTGAGAATAAATTACAATCCTTAGATCACACGCGTACATCAGATTTTCACTACATATACATCATCGGTACACTACAAATACATTAACTCCCATATATATATACATCATACTTATTAGAAATTTCAAATACCCGATTAAGCAACATGAACACAACACTTCTGCATAAATTCATGATATATGCCTAAATCTAAATCAAATCAGATTCATTCTAGTAAAAAAGAAAAACTCCATTTAAAGCATTGCATACCGTGCCATTTTTTGTAAGCACATTGTCATACTTCTATAAGTACATTGTCATGTTTCTATAAGTACATCAAGTGACTAATGTAAGTACATTGACTCGGAATATTTCAATAATTGTTCAAGAAACAGCCCAAAAAAATTATTATCTTAATAAAGTTCAATGTCAGTAATATTATTGTTAATTAAATGAAGTTCCATGATTTTGTTGGATAGTTTTAGCAATTAAATGCACATTGGAGAGAAAGAAGATAATTCAAAACTGTGTAGATGAATTGATAATCACAGATTGGATTAAAATTAGACAAACTTAAGGAGCAATACATTGAATATCTCCAAACCATGGATTTGCAGCACATACATAATAACATTAGTTAGTAGGCGCCAAGTAACTTCCTAATGATCTACATGAACCAAAAGTTTGCATTCATCACAAAGAAAACCAGAATTTCACTTCGATTTCTGGTAAATTTAACACAATAAGCTGCTTAAAATCTCACTACAAATTAAAAATCCTAACCTCTGTCTCCTCCTTGAGTCCTCCAATCAATAGCAAATTAACAACGAATCGCGTTTAAGAAAAACAGAAATTTGGTATTTTTAATTGATTAGAAGACAAAATCTCTACTGTTAATTGGTTTTAAAATGCAGAGCTTCAAAATCCAAAAAATAAAAAGCATTTTAGTGGAGAACTTTCAGAAAAAAAAAAAAAAAAAAAAAGCATTTCAGTGGAGCACCTTCAATGGAGCTTCAAGAAAATCATGAGCTTTGATGGAGCTTCAATGGTGCGATGATGAAGTTAGATTCTTGTCAGACCTTCAAGCTTTAAGTTTCGGAAATAATTTTGCAACTTCAATGGAGATTAAACAAAGCTTAACAGTTTCGATGTTTGGTCGCTGATGGAGGTCGCCGATGGAGGATTGTTGCAAATTGTAAATTTGTCGAGATAATAGGTCCGTTAAAGGAAAAGGATGGATCAGTTTAATGATATGGGTGGAATATGAGTCGTTAGATTCAAATAATCTAATGGTTCAGGTTCATTCTCACATATATTTTTGTTCTCACATAACATATGTGTTCTCATATGAGCCCAAATCTACATAGAATTGAGTTCAGGTGAGAATGAGGTTTTACATGAGAAATGAGAAAGAATAACAGCCCTTAGATCATGTTACATGTAACGCTCAAGATTAAAAATAAAAAGGGATTACCCTCATCAATCTTACGCATAACTCGCTGATCCTATCTCTCTTCTCTCTCCTCTCTCCCAACTCTCAAGTTTGGTTCTTCTGCAAATACTCCTCTCTGTTTGACGGTTTCAATTTTTTTTTCTGCAATTTGTTCATCGATTTTCTTCTGCAATTCACCAAAATCAACTACTTCGACGGTTTCAAGTTTTTTTCTGCTATTTGTTCAGCGATTTTCTTCTGCAATTCACCAAAATCAACTAGTTCAGCGATTTAGTTTGATTGTTGCAGACAGTATGGGAGAGAAAGGTAAGTTTTTTTTTCGTTCTAGTTTACTTCTTGAATTTTTTTTCAGAATTGTGATTATGATTTCTTGACATTAATTATGCGAAAATTTTCAAGAACTTGATTTCTTTATGATTAATTTTCGAGAACGTGACATTTAGTTTAATTACGATTTCTTTTTCTATTTTTTTTTTCAAGAACTTGATTTTGGTGGGTTTAGTTATATATAGTTAAATTGGAAATTTGTCTGATATCTGAAGTGCGTTAAATTGAGTACTTCATTTTATTTCTTTCTGATTTTGCCTAGTCAATATAACCTTGTGTAAAGTATTACAGAAGATATCTTTGATATTAATGGGGTTGAATTTTTAGAAAAGCAAATGCAAGTAAGAAAGCAAAAGCAGTGATTTTGTTTATGAATGCTGAAACTCCAATATCTGAAAGAGTAGCCATCGTTGTTGATGTGCAAGAAAGATGAGAACTTTGGAGAAATTAAAAGAGGGGGAGTAAAAATGGTGTGAAAAGTACACCAATACTTATTTAAAATTATAAGAGTTGGATGCTTGAGAGACATAACTATTCATTCGAATAAACCGAGTATCGGGTATTCCAGCATCTAAGTCAAATTCCCCAGAAAAATAAAAAGTGCAAAACAATCATATGTCGGGTTATGGTGCAAAACAATCAACTTGAAAGATGAGAACTTTGGAGAAATTAAAAGAGGGGGAGTAAAAATGGTGTGAAAAGAAGCTTTTTTGGGTGTTTTTTTTTTGTGTGTCGCAGGAATTTGGAAGGATGTAGACGAGCTGGTAAAGTAGTAGTATAACAGAAACAGAAGGTACATCAAGTAATCCTAAAAAGTAGTATACACAGGACTAACAGCCTGAAGAAATGCTTCCATTAATACCATTCCAAATCCTAAAAAGTACAGCAAGTAATCTTCATGAATAAACTAGAACTAACCAAAGTTAAATGCACAAACTGAGCCAAAACATTGCATTAAAAAGAATTTTTTGAAATGCCAGTTTGATGAAAAAAAAGGATTCCCTTCCACAAAATACAGGACTAACAAGCTGGTTAAGTAGTAGTATAATAGAAACAGAAGGGAAAGAATATGATTTTGCTTTTGATTTTGCTTTTGATTTTCATTTGAGGCGTCACCCATGTATTGCTTTCGTAGTGAAGATTGTAATGCACTAAAAATTGTGGGCATAAAGTAATGATTTTTTATCCTTCAAGTTTATGTAGTTTACAACCTTGGCTGTCTAAAAATGGAATAGAATTTGCAAATAGTAGTATATTAGAGAACTCACAACTCACTCCATCAAAATGCTGATTTCTTTTCTTTATTCAGATTCCACGTTCTATCGTCCTACCTGTGGTTTTTTTTTTGATTAAGAATTTCATGTCGCAAATGACAAAAACGTAGAACGTAGTTGATATTCGATTTTATGCCTTTAATTTTTTTGCTTTATATTGAGCAAAGTTAAATAATTTCATTATTAGTTCACTTGCTTTTTGTAAGGTTATACGATTCACTAGCAGTAGATTCACTTGCTTTTTGTAAGGTTTATGCAATTTGTGGATGAAAACAGTGAATCAAATTTGGTTTAGTAAGGAATATGAATTTTGAGGATGTTTGTGTGATATTTTTGCGTAGGAAAAGGGAAAAAAAATGAAAGGTTTGTTCATATATTTCATATTTTGCAAACTGATGTTCACCTTCTAATTAGAGTTGTAGTAGTATTTGATAAGAGTTATACGAATTACAAATTAGAGTTATAGGGGTATTTTGAGTAGTCATTAGAGTTATAATTATAGTTATATCATTATTTGGTATGTACGTCTTAATTAGAGTTATAGGTTTATTTGTTAAGAGTTATAGGAATTACTAATTAGAGTTATAGGAATTTCATATTTTGCAAACTAATGTTCACCTTCTAATTAGAGTTGCAGTAGTATTTGATAAGAGTTATACAAATTACTAATTAGAGTTATAGGAGTATTTTTGAGTAGTCATAAGAGTTATAATTATAGTTGTAGTATTATTTGGTATGTACGTCTTATTTAGAGTTATAGATTTATTTGATGAGAGTTATATGAATTACTAATTAGAGTTATAGGAATTTCATATTTTGCGAACTAATGTTCACCTTCTAATTAGAGTTGTAGTAGTATTTAATAAGCATTATAGGAATTACTAATTAGAGTTATAAGAGATGTAATTATAGTTATGGCATTTCTTGTTATGTACGTTCTAATTAGAGTTATAGGAATATTTGATTAGAGTTATATGAATTACTAATTAGAGTTACATGAGTATTTGACTAGTCATAAGAGTTCCAATTATAGTTATGTCATTACTAATTACAATTATGGCAACACTTTCTTAGAGTTAGTGAATAGTTAGAGTTATATGAAATAATTATTATAGTTATATACACTCTTGATTAGCGTTATATGAATTTTATATTTTGCAAACTAATGTTCACCTTCTAATTAGAGTTGTAGCAGTATTTAATAAGAGTTATACGAATTACTAATTACTAATTAGAGTTACAGGGGTATTTTGAGTAGTCATAAGAGTTATAATTATAGTTATAGCATTATTTGGTATGTACGTCTTATTTAGAGTTATAGATTATAGTTAATGTTCACCTTGTTGATGTGTGCATTTTCAGGGGTTTGTGTTTTGTGTTCGATGTAGAGAGAGGATGAAAGAGGAGCTCTTGTTGATGGGTGGTAGCGATAACTTTGACATAGACGTTGAATTTGTTTAGTGTTGTATTCAATATTGACATTCTTAGCATTAATTACTTCACCATTGTTTGTATAATTTTTTATCAGTTTGGAGCTTGAGACTTTTTTTTACCTCCTGTATATACTCTCTGGAGCTTGTAATTATCAATCATCTTAATGATAATCAATTATAACTTTTAAACATGTATTAGCATCACTCTAATAGGTATTTCTGTAAAGTTAACTATTCATTCGTATAACTCTAAAGAGGATTGCCATAATTATAATCTGTACATCCTATAACTCTTAACAAGCATTGTTATAACTCTTAACTCTTAAATACTACTACCTACTACTCTAATTAATTGTTGTCAGTACTCTAAATAGTATTTCTTATAATTTTAAATAAGTATTGGTGTACTTCTTCACTATTATATCCTACAACTCTAATCAAGTGTTGCCATAATCGTAAATGATAATTGATGTATACATGTGGGGGTTACTTAATGTCATGATGTTTTAGTGATGGTTTAATTTGTGTTTTATCTATGTGTTACTCTTAACTTGGACACCTGTGGCAAACATGATTATATGAGTACCACTATAATCGATATTTTATGTTTTGAATATTCAATTCTGGTTGTATGAATGTGTGATTAGTTTATGTATGTGTATGTAGATATGAACATTGTCGAGGTTGGTAATGTGAACGGTAAGCGTAGTGCAGGTCAAAGTATGGATTTGGTTGATAAGAAAGGGGCCAAATTACTTAAAAAGGATAGTACATCATATGTACCGAAACAGAAAAAAAAGTCATCAGAGTTGTCTACTCAATGTAGACCGAATGAGTTGGTAAAGCTTATAAAGGACTTATCTTCGCAACAAGTTCAAGATGTGAATGACATTGGTTTTGGAGGTCTTTGCAGTTTGCATTTGACTCAAAGTCCTACTACCATGATCCCTTTTTTAATAAAGTCTTTTAATCCTGGCAGTTGGGTGTTTAGAATCGATGCGGTGAATAAATTTGTGGTAAGTAAGTTTGATGTGCATGAGGTCTTTTTGCTTCCCATGGGTGATTATGAGGTTGAGGAGATTTCCACTTGTAGAGGATCTAAGGAATCTGATAATATCTTGAAAAGAGAGTTTCGATTTAAGTTTGATGTTGTTGATGACAGCCAAGGAATTTCTTTGAAGGATGTAGCTGCTAAGATTCGATCGAATGAGATGCAGGCGGGTGGAGATGAATTTAAAAGTTTGTTTGTCCTTTATGCTATGGGTAGGTTTCTTGCTCCTATGTCGAACAATAAAGTGGATTTGAAACTTTTAAAAGCTGTTTCTCAAGTATGTAAAATTAAAGAATTTGATTGGTGCTCATATGTGCTGGAGAAGCTTTCTAATGGATTTGTGAAATATCATGTAGATAGTTTGGCTAATCTTGGAGGTTGTGTTATCATGTTAGAAATTATATACTTCCATAGGTTAGTTTTCAAATCTCAGGCGTTACCTAGAGATCCCCCTTGTTCAATCTTGGACAGATGAAAAATTCCAAAAACGTATTCATGATGAGTTAGGTTCTGGGAGTTTTGGGAATGAGATTTTGGATTTAGAGAGTCATCTCTCTTCGTGTCTTCAATGTAATTCAGTACCTTCAGTCCAGGATATCCAAAGGAAGTGTTTGGCTGATATTTCTCACTGCAAGAAGGTAATTAGCTTTGAGATTCCAGATAGCTTGCCTTCTGACGAGGAGATACAGAAAACTGCAACAGATGTATGTCCTCCTATAACTCTTATCATATATTTTTATTGCTTTTTCATTGATATCCTATTATGTTTTTAATCATTATTCATGATATCCTGCAGCAGATGAAATGTATTTATTGGAAAATAAATATTATAGTTTAGATATTTTCGTCCAAACTAACTAAATACAACTAGAAGTCCCCCTCACAAAAAAAAAATACAACTATAAGTCTATAACGGAAATGTAACACATGTTATCATATCTAGTATGAGGGAGTCTTGTAGAAGATTTTGGGCTAGCACTAGTGTAACTCTTATTATAAATTCATACAACTCTAATCAAATACTCCTGTAACTCTAATTAGTAATTTATATAAATATAATCAAATACTCATGTAACTCTAATTAGTATTGCATATAACTCTAATCATATACTCCTGTAACTATAATTTCTCAGTCTAGTCTATCTTTCATTAGATTTTGTTGTTAATGAAAATGAAAAAGTACAACTATCAATATTTAATAAGTAATCCATCAACTATTACAAATTCCTAATAAGTCAACCTACCTAGTTGTAGATGAACAAGCTGGATAAGAGAACAAGCAAGGAAGTATCAATTACTTCACTATCCAATAGTATTAGATCGTAAGCATCAATTCCTTCACTAATGAGTCAAAAGCCTAAGCCTTGGCAGTTGGCACGTATAAGACTATTGTGCTACTCCTGTAACTCTAATTAATAATTCATATAACTCTAATCAAATACTCCTGTAACTCTAATTAGTAATTCATATAACTCTAATTAAATACTCCTGTAACTCTAATTAATAATTTATATAACTCTAATCAAATACTCTTGTAACTCTAATTAGTTATGTATATAACTCTAATCAGATACTCCTGTAATTATAATTTCTCAGTCTAGTCTATCATATATGTATCTTCATATATTTTAAGATTTTTTCCTTTCCTTTTCACAGGGCCTGCAAGAGATTTTGTTGTTAATGAAAAGAGACTTGGACGTTGTGTCTTCCATTATATTGATCGATTGTCAAAAGCAAAGAGTATGATCAATAACGCAGAAAATAAAGGGAAAGATAATATACATGTTTCTGATTCTCCTACTTTGTCTCCAACTCCGGCTTTTGTTCATGAAGATGCATGGCAAGTATATATCGATAATGTCACAGATTCTATTTATACTATGAAAAAAGCTGCTGATGATATGCCAACTTTCCAATTACTCTCTCAGTCTGAAAACGAGTTATTAATTGGTGCCAAGGGTCCAGATGTTTCTTCCCCATCCTTTGTTGACATTTCAATTATTGGAGATGAGTGTGTTAAGTCGTGTTCTCATGTGGACGAAATCAACAAAGAGAGAGATGGTTGCGTTAGATCTCCAATGTCTTGGTTGCGTACATCTTCTAATAGCCATAATGTCAACAATGATGGTCTTGGTTCTACATATAATTGTGGGATTCAAAATGTCCCTGTCACTTTGGTTTCAAAATTTTGCGCCAAAATGTAACACTATTATCATACATGCCATCCTTTCGGAAACATGTAGTTGATTATTGTATGGTAGATCACAATGAAACTTTGGCACAGAGGTAAACATTATTACCTACATCATACTTCATTATTTTCTTTATTTTATATTATTTTTGTTAACTTTCTATATATACTTTGTTACGTGAGAGGATTTTTTAAGTTTGGCAACCAATGAAATGATCACCACAACTGTTATTGAGGGTTGGAGTTTGTTGATGAACTATGTGGAGTCAACCGAAGATTCTTCACCTCGACGCATATTTTTCGGCCTTAATCATGTGGTAATCTCTTCAATATTCTTCTTTTAAAATCCTTTTGAAATCTTATGACTAGTCAAAAAGGTCTTCTAAATTGAATTTCAATAGATCATGGATGCTCCTATAACTGGTCCATTTTCATTCATCATATTCATATAACTGGTTCATTTTCAATTATAGTTATAGCATTATTTGGTATGTACGTCTTAATTAGAGTTATAGGTTTATTTCATAAGAGTTATAGGAATTACTAATTAGAGTTATAAGAATTTCATATTTTGCAAACTAATGTTCACCTTCTAATTAGAGTTGTAGTAGTATTTAATAAGAGTTATACGAATTACTAATTAGAGTTATAGGGGTATTTTGAGTAGTCATTAGAGTTATAATTATAGTTATAGCATTATTTGGTATGTACGTCTTAATTAGACTTATAGGTTTATTTGATAAGAGTTATAGGAATTACTAATTAGAGTTATAGGTTATTGCTTATCTCTAATAAAAAACCGAAGTCAAAATGCTTGAGCTTTTCATAACTTAAAGATTAGATAAAATCTACCTTGCTTTTCTTCCATCAGAAAACAGAAAAAGCAACAACAATACAACTACTTCTGCCAAGGTCAAACTTTTATTTTTCTTATCTCTCCCTTGATCTCTTCAATGGCGGCCGCTGATACTACTACTATTACGACTAGTACGCAGCTACTGCTGCTCCAACAACTTCCATAACCTCTCCTCTAATCAACTTAACTCTGTCTCTACTCTGCTTGTAACTCGTTTGCTATCATTTTATCAGAAACAAAAAGAAATGGCAAGTTTATGGAGGAAGGCAAAGCTAGCACTGTGTTACTCCGTCCCGAGATCGATGGTCGATGACGACAAATAAGTTGCTACGTAGCATATAGATCACCTATATTTAGTACATATAACAAGCATATTTTATTCATAAATGAAAAAAAGGTCCAAGTTCAACTAGGTGAGTGAGTCAGAAGAAAAAACAAAGAAATGACTCTTTAACACACTTTATTAAGCTACGCAATTTTATAAGAGCAACCAACCCGTGTAAGCTATCTCCTCCTCTTTTGAGTTGGGGAAATTGGCTCAACCGACTCAATATTAGTTGTGTGATTTGCTGCAGCCACTGCCTTCACTCTTTGCTTGTTACACAAAATGTATTTGAATACAATAGTGCCATCCTTTGCTCGAGTCTCGGTAGACATTCTAGTATCAAATCCACATGCTACAGCATATATATTATAAAAGTCTATTGCATCTTCAAGACTGTCGAAAATCTGCCCAACTTTAGGAATTAATTCTGCTGGAACAACTCGAGCGAACTCATGTTCTCCGCATGGGGTGATGTTCGTACTTTTCTTAGGTGGTGTAGACAGATTTAATGAGGCAATGTTTATACTTTGCGTAGAGTTACTAGTTCATGCCTCTGCATATTAAATAGGTATAAACTGTAAGTCAACGATTTAAAATTCAAAATATTGCACACATAAATTCCTATAACTCTAATCAAGAGTGTCTATAACTGTAATAATTATTTCATATAACACTAACTACTCACTAACTGTAAAGAAGTCTTGCTATGTAATTAGTAATGCCATAACTATAATTGGAACTCTTATCACTAGTCAAATACTCATGTAACTCTAATTAGTAATTCATATAACTCTAATAAAATATTCATATAACTCTAATTAGAACGTACATAACAAGAAATGCCATAACTATAATTATATATATCTATTATTACATGTCAAATAATCATATAACTCTAATTAGTAATTTCTATAACTCTTATCAAATAAACCTATAACTCTAATTAAGACGTACATACCAAATAATGCTATAACTATAATTTTAACTCTTAGAAGGTACATACCACTCTAATTAAGACGTACATACCAAATAATGCTATAACTATAATTAAGACGTACATACCAAATAATGTTATAACTATTATTAAATACTACTAAAACTCTAATTAGAAGGTGAACATTGGTTTGCAAAATATGAATTTCCTATAACTCTAATTAGTAATTCCTATAACTCTTATCAAATAAACCTATAACTCAATTTAAGACGTACATACCAAATAATGCTATAACTATAATTTTAACTCTTATGACTACTCAAAATACCCCTATAACTCTAATTAGTAATTCGTATAACTCTTATTAAATACTACTACAACTCTAATTAGAAGGTGAACATTAGTTTGCAAAATATGAATTTCATATAACTCTAATTAGTAATTCCTATAACTCTTATCAAATAAACCTATAACTCTAATTAAGACGTGCATACCAAATAATGCTATAACTATAATTATAACTCTTATATATGACTACTCAAAGTACCCCTATAACTCTAATTAGTAATTCGTATAACTCTTATCAAATACTACTACAACTCTAATTAGAAGGTGAACATTAGTTTGCAAAATATGAATTTCCTATAACTCTAATTAGTAATTGCTATAACTCTTATCAAATAAACTTATAACTCTAATTAAGACGTACATACCAAATTATGCTACAACTATAATTTTAACTCTTATGACTACTCAAAATACCCCTATAACTCTAATTAGTAATTCGTATAACTCTTATTAAATACTACTACAACTCTAATTAAAAGGTGAACATTAGTCTGCAAAATATGAATTTCCTATAACTCTAATTAGTAATTCCTATAACTCTTATCAAATAAACCTATAACTCTAATGATGCTATAACTATAATTTTAACTCTTATCAAATAAACCTATAACTCTAATTTTCACCTTCATTGACACAATGCATCATAATTGACACAATGCATCATATCATATACAGCAAAATGCAACTAATATTTTAGAGCACAATGCATCATAATTGACACAATGAAGTAGCAGTTTTGTTTAGAAACGCAAAACACAAGGTCCATAATTGACACAATGCATCATATCATATACAGCAAAATGCAACTAATATTTTAGAGCACATGATCATAGCAAATTTCTTAAGCATACAATATGAATTATGCAGCGAATTTCATTCCCATGAAGTATTACTTAAGCATACAATATGAATTATGCAGCGAATTTCGTTCCCATGAAGTACCCCTATAACTCTTATCATATAGGAGTATTACTTAAGCATAAAATATGAATTATGCAGCGAATTTCGTTCCCATGAAGCGAGTTTCCTTATATAATTATTAACTAATTTTCGAAAAAAAAAGCATACATGTTCATGAATATAGACTAACCTTCATGCGATGCGGTAATGGATTCCATGAAATTTCTTGACAAAAAGAATATGATAGGAGAGATGTGTAGTTGGAGATTGGAGGGATCATACAGACGTTTTTGGAAGTATAATTACTTTTACATTTTTTAAAACAATGTCTAACTATATTTAATATTCAGTTCCAAATTCATGCCTAACAATTATCAAATACAATATTTTTTAAATCAATTAGTTTACCAATATTAATGTTAGATTTATTGATGTCGAATCTAAATTTCTCATTATTGTCCAGCAATAAAAATACTTGAAGTGTATTAGGCATATTGCTCCTAATTAGTAGGTTCAATTAATTAGATACGTTTATATCTGTCACGACATTGCACAAATCTTCATCAATGAATTAGATTTCATGCGTTAATCAAGAACATAAACCCAAACTCTAACAAAGAGAGAGATAAAACCTAATAAAGAGAATGAAAATTTCTTATTGACATAAAACAAAAACTAGAAAAAAAAAAGTTGCATTGACCAACAACAAAAAAAGCTAGTGGTGGCCCTTAGGCCGAGAAAGAAAACTAGGATTTTGAAGGAGAAAAAAGAGAAAAGAGGGAAAAGGAGACAAATAAAAAACATAGATATTTTGGTTGGCTTAGTGATCCCAATTTTAGAATTTTAATTTAGTTAAAAGATTTATCTTTGTTAAGATATTATTCACTTGATAATTTTATTTAAAAAATGTAATTTATTTTGTAAACTTTATAGTTTAGAGTTTTTCCTTATATTTTTTAGGTTTTTGTTAGTGAGTAATACTACATAAGGACATAGTTGTATTTTATAAAATTTTTGTAGAAACAAAAAAAAAAAAATTCAAGAAGTTCTGGTAGGTATGATATCAAAAGTGCTTATAGGATAGTTTCTCCTCCTAATAGTTATTTCCAACACTCTTTAATTAATTGGAAGAGGCTTTCGAAAAATGCTTTACCTTATAAATACACCATGTTCTTGTGGCATCTTTGCCATCAAATTCTCCATGGTGGTACAATTCTAAAAGCTAAAATTCCTAATCTTATTCCAAACTGTGCTAGATGTATTGATAAAGAAGAGGATCGTATGCATGTTTTTAGGAACCGTTGCAATTCTAGGGCCATTCGGAATAGGGTTTTACACTCAAACAAACACATTAACCAATATAGTATGAAGGTGTTCATAAATAGTGATTGGAATACTTGGATGTCACTTAATACTGGAGCTAACAAACACTAGTAGAAAAAGGTCGATTTGCGTCGGACCTGGGACCCCTATTTGCGTCGGACTTGGGTCCGATGGCACAGGTCTCGACGCAGATGACCTAGAACTGATTTGCGTCGTATGTGAAACGACGCAGACGTTTTAGCTATTTGCGTCGCACGTTGTATACGGTGCGAAGCAAATTGGTCATTCCAGCCCATACAAACTACAAGCGGGTTATAAAGGGGTATAAGTGGAATTTGCGTCACACATAGCAGGGGGTGTGACGCAAATTAGTCATCTGCGTCGCACCTTGCGCCATGTGCGACGCAAATGACCTCATGTAAAAAATAAAAAATGCAGTACCAAAGCATGAATGCTTTAGTACTGCATTCGAGGAAAAAAAACGAGACATAGATTAAACGAAATCAGAACAAAAACGCAGTACCATAAGAAACGAAATCAGAAATTAAACGCAGTAACACAAACGAGATGTAACAGAAACGAAATTAAATGAGATAACATACAAATTATCTTGCGTCGATTAAGAAACGAAAAAAATCTAACAAATATCAAAAATAAAAAATTCAGATCTAACATACAACAAAAACACGAAAATTAAAAACTAAACCTTAAAAAAAACAGATCTAACATACATAAATTTCACTAAATATATTTTAAAAAAAAAATACAAATCGCGAAATGGAACGAACGAAATTCGCCAAAAACCAGATCTCGTTCTTCAATCTCGTTCTTCAAACTCGTTCTTCAAATCTCGTTCTTCAAATCGCCAAAAACCAGATCTAACAGAAAGAAATCTCGTTCTTCAAATTTAAAAAATAAACATAAATATGACAAAACAAAGAAATTCAGAATAAAATTTGAACTAAAAAATACCTGAGAAATTCGCTGCTCTCTTCTTTGAACGTTAGGTCTGAGAAAGGGTTGGTGTTTTTTCAATTTTCATCGCTGCTCTTCTTCGAATATGATGTCGTTGTTGGTGTTTGAAGCGGTGGAGTTTAAAAAATAACGAATCTGATGTCGTTGTTGGTGTTTGAAGCAGCGGTGTTCGACGGAGATTCCTCAGAAAAAACGAAGAGAGAGAGAGAGGGAGGGAGTTGTTTTTCTTCATCTTCACGACGCCGTTGAGATAATCTTGGTGTTTGAAAAGAAAGGAAGAGATGTCGTTGTTGGTGTTTGAAGAGAGAGAGAGAGAGAGAGAGAGAGAGAGAGAGAGGGGGGAGGGAGAGGCGTGTGAGGCTAGGGTTTCTGAAATAAAAAGGCTAGAGAGTGGGCCTCGTGAACTAAAATGGGTATAGCGGCCTTAATATGTGTCGCACATTGAATAGGTGCGTTGCAAATTGGGTATTTTGCAACGCACCTAAAAGACGTGCGACACACATAGTTTGAATTATTTTTTTTAATGTAGAGACGATTTGCGTCGCATGAGTCAGGGTATCCGACGCACATTTGGCTTTTGCAACGCATGTAAAGCATGTGCGACGCAAATGGAACATATCTGGTGCTTATGTACCCATGTTGTGCGACGCACTCCTCCCACATGTGATGCAAATCCCAACCGTGCGTCGTTTCCTTTTCTATGCGACGCAATTGAGGGGACGCAAATCGTCCCTTTTCTACTAGTGAAAGATTGGGTGATGGTGTTTGGGGTAACTGCCTGGCATATATGGAAAAACAGAAATGAGGCAGTGTTCCAGCAGAAAATGAGACATGGCTCTTATGTTTTTAATAGATTAACAATAGATTTGGTGGCCAACTTTAACTCTTTTTCAGGACAAAGGGAAGAAGCAAAGTACAGAAGCAGGATGTGTAAAATGGCGGCTTCCTCGAGCTGGTTACTATAAAATCAACTCTGATGGCAGTTGGAAATCAACTACTGAAGGAAGTGGGGGAGGGGTAATCAGAAAAGATGATGGTAGCTGGTTTTTGGGATACTCCTTCAAAACTCAAGCTAAGGACCCAGCACATGCAGAACTGTTAGCAGTAAGAAAGGGCATTAAGCTAGCTAAAGACTTTGGATTGCAAAAAATTGAGGTGGAAATGGATGCCTTAATCATTCATCAACTACTGAAGGAGGTGGAAGACAATGAAATGCATGAGCTGGGAATGATTATATAGGAGATCAAAGCTGCGATTGATACCTATTTTGACACCCGGTTTGTTCATATAAAAAGGGAAGCAAATATGGCAGCTCACAAGCTAGCAAAGTTTGGACTAGAAATGAACGATTTTTCAAGAATTCATGTAATCATTCCAGATTATGTTAAGGAAGAGCTCGAAAAAGATCTACTGGGTGTACAGGTTGAAGGAGCTCAGGAGGTTGCTTGGAATACAAGTTGGATGATTGATTACTCGCGATGAAATTTTAAATATTTTGCTGTTGTTTTTATATATAATTTTGTCTATATGTAGTAGAAGGAACTTTAGTGTTTGGCAAGTTTCGAACAATGTCTGTAAGATAATTATTTAATATATCTAACTACTCCTTTTGTTTTAAAAAAAGTTTCTTTGCATTTGAGTCTTATGCTTACTTGCTGCTGTTAGTCCTTGATTAAGGAGTAGATGATTAGCGTTCAAAAGATATACATTAGAAGTTATTTATATATTCTCTCAAATTCAACTAGCTTGTTGACACGGTGATGCCCTGAGTGGTTTTGGTTCTATGTTTTATTTTTATATGTTCTTATGTTTTTCATTGGCTATTTACTTCTACCATAAATATGGTATTCGTTGTATAGGGTGATTTTTTTCAGCTCCAAAAAATTGGTTTTCTAATGTTTTGGTTTGATACATAGAGGGTGTTGACATCTATAAAGTTCCTTTATTAAGATGGAGTGTCCTCAATTGTTTGTATTGGTTTTAAAAAGCATCATATACATGGTAGTTCTTAATAGAGTTTTTTTTCTAAAATTTGTATTGGAACAATAAATGGATGTCAACGTTTGAAAAGTCCCTTTGGTAGAGTGTATCCCTTACACGTGGTGTCATTTTATCAACATAACTAATTTGCTGAAATTGTTGTTCTTAACAAGCTTGCAACATTCGGTAACCATTTTCTTGTTTTCCGAAAAATCTCTGACCAAATTGTATGTTCATTATACTCTCAAAATTGCTTTTGTGACAGACTCGTCTGTCATGTAGCCTTTGCATCCCAATATTTCTCGTATTTATATCGTTCTTAACTCACCATCTTGTTGCTACCTTGCATTGCATTTATCATGTAAAATTGTATTATTTTCTAGCTTAATCTCCTATATGAAAGCGTTGGTGCACCCACACTTGTTTGTGCGGTGCGCTCGCACCACTCGTGTCCTGAAAAAATTTTAAGGCCTCATGCCTAGTTATAAACAATAGCTGGACTTTCTTTTTGATTGTATGCTTTATGCTAGTTTTTAGGGAATTTATCAGGTTTTCACATTAGAGAGAGAAACACATTGCTCTATCTTAGATTTTGGATTTCTAGATCAGTTGGCAAAGTTTTAATTTTTACTCATTCTTCTATTTGTTATTCTCTTTGCTTCCACAGTTATAAATCTCATAGATTATAGTTTCATAAGTGCTTATTTTTATTCTATTAATCATGTGTAGTGCTAGTTTAGTCTATAATTTAAGATTTTTATGCGATTCCTTGATTAGTTAGTAGTCTCCTATGTAGGGTTTAGGTGAAAGTATGAATTAAGGCCTTCATTTAATTGTTAATGTAATGTCGGTGACTCAATGATGATAATGCATTGATATTGGTGTTTGAGGCCTTACTATAGATATTGATACATTTATGCATTGGTATTTTGTTTACAAACATTCTTAATCGAATTTTTAACCGAATTCTCATCTCTATGAATCAACTTAATTTCTAGGCCAAGATATTGAGTAGAAATTAATAGGATCCTTTTATCAAGGGTTTCCATACTTATTCGATCTCTTAATCAATTAATTAAAGACCATTCAAGAGAAGATTTGGTTTATTGATTAAGCGATTGATCTTGAGGACCATTGGAAAGAGGACTTAAGTATTTTAGAGAAAAGATAAGCCTTCCATAATTATCGCTTTTGAATGCAATTGAATTGATGATCATTCTTCCGGTTTGATTCATACTAGTAGCATTAACCCTAGTGTTTTCGTTATTGATATTTCCACTCATATTTCATTTGCTAGTTATGTTTGATCTTAGTTAGCTCATAGTTACAAAACCTATTTCAAAACCCACAAATATCCTTCAATTAGGCAATTTAAACTTGTTAAACTTCGATTACTCTCTATTTCCATGTGCATCGACCCTTGGCTTACTTCTTCTACATTCCTAGCAGTTACTTGGTAGGAGTATAAATGTAGTTCGGGAAGAGGTTTTTGGTGCCTCAACAACACTATGACAACCTTTTATCAAAATGGGGTTGTTGTCGGGCAAATTGTATTATTGATTGAAGTTACCTAACTTTAGTATTGCTAGTCGTTGATTTCATTTATTTTTATTTTTATTTTTATTTGTGGTTGTTATTTGCTAACCGTCTACTTAGTTGTGTTGTGTTACATGAGATCAAGAAGATCTCACGTTTCACCCATTTTGCCTCTAGATCTAGAAATGTACTGTACCTTGTGAAAGCTTATCGAAGAAAATTTGACCAATTATTTTTGGGTTTCAAACTGCAATTACCAGTCTCAAGTACAACACGTGAAGTTTATTCAGATATTGGTGAAGCGAATAGGCAACTATTTAGGATTTCGGAAATTCGAGTTCCTACGTTCTAATATTCAACTCCCTTATACTATTACTATTTTCAGCATTCAACCTTTGTACACTCGAATGGTAAAATCATAACAATTTAGTGGGGTGGGGTCAGATGAAGATCATCTCGACCATCTTGTTTGGTTTCTTGAGATCTGTTCCATGATAACGACAAATGACATATCTCCAGACTACATAAAGATTCATCCATTTTCGGTCTTTTCATGGGAAAGGCAAGATCATGGCTCACGAGCTTAGCTGCTAATTCCCTTACTACTTGGAAGGAAAACACATTGGCTTTTCTCAAGAAATACTTTCTAGAGTGGAAAAAATCAGATATAAGGAGGAAAATCTCCTCATTTGAGCAAGACAATGATGAGACATTTGTGGAAGCTTGGGAACTGTTCAAGCAGATGTTTCGTTCATGCCCTCCCCAAGATTTCAACAAAAATCTACTCATGCAATTCTTTAATGATGGCCTTCATCCTATGTCACAAGCTAACCTTGATGTTAGAGAGGGAGGTTAACTTTCAAAGATCCGCTAGACCAACTTGACTCCACAATTGAAGAGGTGACCAAAAACTACTCTTATGTTGAAAGGAGAACAAGTGCTCAAACAAAGAAGAGTGGGAAATTTAATGGATCCCATGGATAGAGTTCAAGATAATATGGACATACATGCTTGACGAGAATCTCTCCAAGATCAACCTCACATCGCCTAACTCATCACAGGTAAACTCTTTCTCATGTGATATTTGTGGAGGTACTAACCATGGTACTTCTTATTGTGGAGGTTCAAATTTTGAGCATGTGCCGACGATAAAATCAAGAGGAGATTGTTGGCAAAAAAAACCAAGGGTATAGAAGCAATCAACAAGGGGGTTGGAAGCTTATATGTGTTTTTATTGCCTATGCGAGATGAGCACTTATTCGACTACCTCATTGTAAAGGTGTTATTGAAAAATGATTTGAAGTCGCCAACATGTCTTTAAAGCAAGACTAAAAAACGTAATTGGATATTGATAAATCCACTACTAAAAAAAGAGTGTTTTCTCAACGCTTTTCCTCAATATTCTAGACGAAAAAATGCGTTGAGAAATTGATTCTCAACGCTTTGTAAAAGCGTCGAGATTTTAGGCGTGGAGAATTCTCGACGCTTTCTTGCGTTGAGATTCTCAACGCAGAGACGCGTCCAGTATGACTTGTGACGCTTTTTTGTGTTGAGTTTTCAACGCTTTTCTGCGACTTGAAATGTGTGTGACGCTTTTTTGTGTGGGGTTTCTCAACGCTTTTTTGAGTCGCGCAATATGCTCTAGACACATTCTAGCGTCAAGATTATTTTACCTCCACAAATAAATTTTTAGAGCCAAAATAACTCTTAACACGAAAAAGTGTCGAGATTTTAGCCTAGAAAAAACATCTAATAATAATAACCATTATTTAATTGGATATGGATCAAATATAAATATTATAAGCGATTTTCCAATAAAAAATACTTAAGTAGAAATGACCAATAATATTATATAATAATATTAATATCTGTCATTAATCTAATGATTAAATACACACTAAAATATTTTGTTCGATCACAAATAAGTCAATTAGATAATGTCTACTATCAACTTCTTAAAACCTTACAAAAAAAACATAACAAAAGAAATATATCTTTTACAAGACCTTTTCAAATCATTAATAACTTTACGAGTTGTACTAATTTAATGGATCCTTGGCTTCTTTTCCTTCACCATCATCTTGATCCTTGAAAAAAAACAAAGAATGACATAATAAGTAATCTTATATAAGGTGATATATTATAGTGATGGTCAATTATAAAAGATGTAAAAAAGTTAGTTAATGACAAAAGAAAAGAATAGTAACTAGTAACAACTTGATTTTGATAATTCAAGTGAAACAATGAATGATAATATTATAACAATACCTCTGTAGTAATCAAATGCATAGCTGACTTTGCAGCATCTATAAGTTGAGCAGAAGCTTTTCCATCACGCACCGCATCCAACACTAGAGAAAAATGTGTAGCAACGGTCTTCATCATCTTAGTATGCTCATCAAACTTGTTAGTTTCTCTTTGTTTTGTTTTTCAAGTTCCTCATTTCTCTTCTTCAATAAAGATGTTTCCACAATGTTTTCAATTCCACATGTCTCCTTTTAAGTTTTCCATAACCTTCTTTTCTAAGTTCACCACGCACCCCATGAATATCACTTTTTTTCACCCCAAATCCATATCCCTGGGTCGTTCAGGTACTTCATCTCCATTCATGACAGCTTAAAGGCTTCATTCTCAACGTCAACACGAGCATAGTAGGATTACAAAGTTTAATGAATCAACCTTTGCCTTTGCATCCTCCTACATATTTTTAGGGAATAAATTATGTAAATCTGATGATAGAAAAATAGAATGCAAAGATAGACTAATGTGTTAGACCAAGTACCAAAAAGTCTGAAGTGTCTGTGCCTTCAAGATAGGTTCCATCCTTCCTCTTATGAGTTGCTTCCCAAAGTTCAATCAAGCTCATTTCTTCTCCATGCTCATCTTCCTATAAATAATTAGTTACCTTATAGTAAGTCTAAAATAAAAATGCAACTTAATACTATATTATGACATAATGACACTGAGACAAAGATAGATGGTGCAAGTTGGAGAAGCGCAAGATAATAACATTGATCACAAACGCAAGATATCTTGTCAAGTTGGAGAAGCGTATACTAAGCATTTCAGCTTCAGATACAACATTAGGCTAAACATGTACAAATTTAAGTACTAGACAAGATAGGCCCCAATCAGCTTTGAGGGAAAATTATTGGGATACGAAAACCTCTTATGCGTCTGTTTTATATTAGAGGTTATGCTTCATTGAACTATTATTACAAGTGCACAACCATCACCTTCCTTTATTAGCAGTGCAAATCGCAAAGAAATATAAAATTACTTATACGGTATACCATCCTCACTTCTTTCAACAAATTTTGACAGACACAAGGAAAACCAAGGCTTATCACATCATATCTGCAATAATCTAAAACAAAAAGTTCAATAAAGTGCCTCAAGCAACCTCAGCTATTATCACGAGCTGCAATAAAAATCCTATTTACAAATTCACTTATCTGATCTAATTATCACGACAATATATATGGTAAACATAAACCCACTCTTAATTTCCATACTAATCAAACGTTACAACTTCAAAAACCTACATTAAACTACTAATTACAAAACATATTCAAAACCCCCAATCCAAAACCAACACATTTAACTCCCAAGTAAACCCTAAAACATGAACTAATCAAATAAAACTCCATCTCTCCCCCCCCCAAAAAAAATCCTAAATCAGAGGCTAAACATGTACAAATTTAAGTACTAGACAAAAAAATTCAGCCTAAAGACAAGCAAATGCATATTGGGAACTATTCTTACACGTAGAAGGATATATGCAAAGTCAATTAGAAGATAATTAATGAAGCATAACCTCTAATACAAAACAGACGCATCAAAATTCTACATTTTCCTCTTATGAGAGACAAAGGGAGAGAAATCATTGGCATTACATCAGCAAAGTGATAGCGGGAAACAAACGGACACGATTTGGATGAATGGAGATATCTTTTCTTACTATCAGCATATACAATAAGCTCCATGACTGATGCAGATTTCATACTACAGATACAAACGTCTTAATAACGAATCTTGATCACTAAAGATAAAATAAACTTGATTTTGAAACTTTGAGTGAAAATTTATTCCTTACATAATCAGCTCGTATATTAGCGTAACTAGTAGTTACTAATGTATGAACTTGATTTTGAGCTGCTCGTGCCGCTTTTCCAAGTTGAGACAATTGCTACACTCGCAATGGAAGTTTTAGTTAATATTGTAGAAGTAAGATGTGTCACACGTTATAATAATAAATCGAAAAAAGAGAGAAGTACCTGTCCTTTGTGTGAGAACTAATACTGAACCAATGGTTTCCATTCAGAACGAGTATGTCCACTAGGCACAATATCATAATGTTCTTCCTTTGTGAGCTTATCGGGTTTGAAGAATGTCAATTAAGCGAGTGTTTATAGTGTCTCCAACATTTGTCAACACGTTGGAGAGCTAATGTATTATAGACCTCATCCTCAGGAATCACAAAATGTTCCTTCAACGAAAAAAGAAAAAAAAAAATAATGCAAGATCAATAAGACATAAGTAATAAGAAACATATATATATTCATAACAATTTTAGTTTGAACTTGTATGCATACTCTCATCTTCATAACAATTTTAGTTTTGAGTTTCACATCAACATGATGCCAATTCTTTTCTCCAATTGGACAATAGGTCCCATCCTTTGCTACACTTCCTAGAAATCGCACCAAGATATGCCCACCTTTCCTAATTGGTTGGTTGAACTCATTAAACTGCATATGGTACCTAACACCACGACTGTGCCAAACGTCTATGGGCTGAATTGAACCGCTCATCAACTGAAGTTCACCCTTAGAATCTACCAAAGAAAATATGAAACCATGAAAAAGTGGGATAAAGGAGTCAATTCTTTTATAAGCTAAAATTAATTGAAGCTTTAACATAGTCATAATTGGTTACATATTCTCGTATACAAGCAGAATTTGATTAACTATTTTCTACCTGCCATTCTTCAGTTTATAAAAAACTACCACACATAAATCCCATTGTTGGAGAGGTTTGAGACAATTCCAGATGAAAGTTGTGCGAGGATTAGTTTACTTGTCTTATCCTTATGCGAGTATCTTTAGCTGCCTTATTGAGGAATTTACTAAAACTTTTCAGAGTTTTTCTTGTAATTTTAAGTTGCCAACTATCGTCGTTAACTTGCTATCAATTTTACATATTCCGAACTGATTTCACTATGAATCAAGTTTAGTGGTCTCTGACTTTATATTATTCTACCTCTTAAAGCAATCATGCCCATGTTTTTCTCACTTGAATTTTGTAATTTTTTTCTTTCATAAGATTGCATATGAATTTGACTTCACAAGAGAGGCTGCAGCTATGGATAGGATCAGGCATTTTCTCTATGAGAATAACAAGAAGAGTCCTTTCCTGGTACCACGAGTTATGAAGGACATGGTCAGTAGGTAAGCTGCTAACTGCGATTTAAATGCGTAGAAAGTATAAATACAGAGGATCGTCTCACAAGATTGGCCAACCCCGACACCAGCACTATAAGAAAACTTAAACCTAAATGAAAAAGAAAAATAAAGACAAACCTGACTAACCAAAGACACTGACACACAATTGAGTAACAGCATTCTGAATAATAGAATGCCTACACATAAAACTCTTTAAAGCACATAGAACCCCTATAATCAATGATCATTTGAAGGCTTTCTGAATACGGAGGCTACATTAGAAGAAAGTTGTTGCACGGCCAGGACTTCAAGAGTCCAGCAAACTCTCTAAGCAGTCAATTGACTGAGCAGAGCTGCTGATTGTTTAACTTGCTGAAGAATGGAGGCAACAGGAAGCATAAAACTCAAATAACTTAATTTTGTTTTATGTTTCTTCATTTCCCCTTAGCCTGCCTCAGTTCCATATTTTCTTAGATAAATAAAAGAAAAGAGGAGATCTTAAAATCTAACTAGAGAACTATTTTTATTCGTTACACTTTCTGTTTCTTATTTTGTTCTTTTTATGTGGATTCATCTGAGTGTTTGATGTGCTCTCTAAAACAGGCTGTGCCTAGGAAGTTACACAGCTCTAGACCATATCCAAACTCATGTTCATCATTGTCATGTCCATCTAACTTCGTGAATAACCTTTCATACTTTCAGTACTCAAACTGCGATGCTTTCTTTGATGGTATATATGTTGTATAATAATATGTGCAAAAAAACTACAATTTAGCTTGAGTTTCAGGTACCCTTGATTGGGGGGAGGGGGGGATTGAGGAAAACATGTGCGCCCGCCCTTTGTGTGTATAGGGCGACTATTCCAAACACTTGATTGGAAGGGGTTCTGCTTATCTTACTATAAGCAGCAAATTGACTTATGTTCTTAATTTTTAACTATATAATAACAGAGATGCTCAGAATGCAACTATTTAAATGAGAACATCAATAGCAAGGAGATGTCACCCATATAAACATGACGAGCTAGGGTCAATCTTGCAACTACAAGTCACCCAAACCCAAAAAGAAGGAACTCCAGAAAAAGTCTAGCCCTGAATCTTCAGAATCATGCATGTCACACTCACGTCTTTACAAAATCAAGGGAATGGCAAGTGATTATTATAGAGTAACTAGAGTTTGACTTATATGTGACTTTAGTATTCATGATTCACCCCACTAGTAGAAAAAACCTCAATTGCTCCGGTTTTTAAAGCCGCAAATGCTCCGTATTGCACGCGTAGCAGACGCCATACGAGCATTTGAGACTCTTACAAATGCTCCGGTTGCAACCGAATCATTTGGCAACACAAATGCTCCGGTTTTAAGGAAAAACCGGAGCATTTTGTGCTTCCAAATGCTCTGGTTTTTAGGGAAAACCGGAGCATTTGAGGCCCAAAAAAATATAAAAAAAAAAAATTTTTTTTAATTATTTTTTTATGCTAAATTAATACATAAAAAATTTTATATAGGTAAAAAATTATATTTCTAATATTTTTGTTCCTGAATATTACAGATCCCATATGAATAATAAAAAATTACTGTGAATATTAAAAAATGACTAATCAAAGCAACACCGAGTACGAGCTTGTTGACAAATATGGCTTGAAGCAAAGCAACCTCATATGGTAGATTTTTTCAAGTGCAGAGCAAAATAGTCTTCATTCAGTCTTCATTCAGTAAGTTATGTACTTCATAATCATTGCTCAATACTCAATAGTCAATACTTTCATGATTGTTGATCAGATAATTAACAAGACATTCAGGATGAATATATATCTGAGACAACCCATAAAGAAAGATGAACAAGATAGAGCAGCAAAAAACCTCTTTACCAAATTGAAGAATTGAAGCAAGGTCTCCGTTTTCCCACCCCTCTCTTCATCTCCACAAACATGACCAATTTGGACAAGGATATCATATGCCCTATTTCTGGTTTTCTTATTCGCCTGCAAATAAAAAAAATAATTAGGAGGGAATAACTACTGAAACCTATCAGCAAGGAAATATGAGCAAATTCGAGATGAAAGAGTTTTGCAATTTCTTAAGAAAAGCAATTTATAGAGCCCAACCTGCCTTCTCGAATAAGGAAAAATATCAATAAAGTAACAAGCAAAAGCTACTTCTAAAACAAGGTATAAATATAATTAAAGACCACAAGCTACTTTCTTTATCGATGAGTAAACAAAAAAAAAAAGATAACTTTCAAGCAGCAACTGTAGAGAGAGACAAAGCGAGTGGAATAAATACTTTTGGCCCGCGAGAGAGACCTTGCTTGTGGACCGACAGAGCGAGCTGTAATGGTAGCTAGTTGCTTCAAAACAGCAAATAAATGTAAAGCCAACAAATTTAAACAAGTCAACACCATATTGCAGCACATGGGGTGCTAGTAAGCTAAGATGAAAAAGTCAGCTTAAGAAAACGAAAAAAGTAATAAGAAGTTGTATGAAACCTTCCTGGGTACACTTGCAATGCTATTTTTCTTGCTCATTTCGTTAGCTTCAAATACCTCGGGAACATCTAAGATTTCCATTCGGAGCTTCGAAGGTTCACGAGTGCAACTGTCCTCTTGCTTAGGTTTGGATTCAATTGTTAGGGCTTCTACATATACATTCTTCCTACAATTTTTAAAAAGGGAAAGATTAGGATGATAATCAGACAGCAAAACTCCACCATACTACTAATAATAGAAAACAGAAATACATTCACTACTTAAATATAACACTGATATGGTTCACAGATAGCATTACTCCTTCAGATTTAACCACTTACAAGAATCAGATCCCAGCTTTCATCACTTCTTGATGCACAGATCGATCAAAAGATACAAAATTAATGTAACGACATTAATGAAGACATCTCTCATTACATAGTTGAATGATATGACTGCAGTTTAGTGCCAAAATTTTCAAGATTCACTAGGATTGAGTGAATGGATCAGTAAATATGTATGGAGTGGTGAGATGTGAAGAGAGAGACGAACATGTGTAAAGTATACTATGCTGTTATAGAGCTGATTAAACTGATTAGGTTTTTTTTTTTTTTGACGGGGATTAAGCAGATTAGTTATAATGTAAAATATTAGAGTTTATAAAGGATTACATAAACCAATTACTTTTTGCAACATATAAGAAGACTAAAATAGAATCGTATAGGCTAGGTCATAATCTTAAAAAAATAGATTGCCATGCATGCTTCTTTTAATAAACCTAGCAAATGGGAAAATGATTACCAGCGTTGCAAATGAAAGCTAGCAAATAGTGAACCTACGGAGTTTTTTTTGCATGAACCAGTAGATCAAGTGATACCTCAATCGATGGCTAAGGAAGATAAACTATAAAGGCACTTACTCAAACTATATTCTCCCTACCACCCCATGCACCAGCATATCACAGTGAGTGACTTCGAGGCTGATACATCTCACGTTTAAATACACTTCCACATGTAACTGTTAGTGACGCTAGTATTAGATAATATATATACCATGAAATCAGGATATGTATTCATCATATGAAAAGAATTCACAAGAGAGAACAAACACACCTAGGATATTCACATATGGAGCATAATTCCCCTATAAGGGGTATAAGGAACAATGATATAATCATACCAGATTTAGTACAACAAAATATGATCTTTTTGAGATTAGAGCAAATGATTATACACTCTAAGCATGGCTTTCATAACAAATTTCCACCCATGCAGCTGGCAGTGTTTCTAACCATTGGTTTTCCAAAATCTTTTGTTAATGTTGTTATTATGTTTCGCCACACAATGAGGGAACGAAACATTCATTTCGATCGAAATTCGAAACTAATAAACAAAAATTCATGTATATATTCTTGTCTTGTAAAAGAAAATACCAGAAGAATGAAGAAAACAATTAACAGATGATCTTACCTACTTTGAATCTTTCTAGAGTATTTCATCATATAATGCAAATCAATTGGTGATAAACATGCTAGTAATACCTTTTGGGACTTGAATACTTATGTATTATAAGAGAGAGATCTAGAGGAGCAACCGAGCACAGTGGACTCGCAACTACAGGTAGCACAAGGATAGGGTAAAAAAGATTATCAGCACTGTCAATTGTATGAATTTAATCTTCATTTTCAACTGAAGAAACTGAACAAAAAAAAAATACCGACGGAAGACATGAATGTAGAAAAGAACTCTAATCAGAATGAAATGAATTGAATGACAAGCACTAAGCTATACTCCTTTCATAAATGTGTTTTTAGTGAAATTTATCTGATTTTATCAAATTGTTGTCTGCATTTTCCCAATTGCATGGTGTTCATTTTTACCATATGTGTGCTCAACCCAACAAAAGCACACTATTATACCTAGTGAAGAATAAAATTCTCAAAAACCGAAACCATTAGTAATGTTTCACACAAAGTGCGGTAAATATTATGGTTGCGACTTCTTTACTACTTGCATAAGAGAAAGATATAGCATTCCTAGTTATATAGGAGGTGCATAAAGAATAAAACCGTCATGCAGCCAAATCTATCAACTGTACGAGGGTCTTGCTCCAGCCCCCATACATCGATATAGGAGGCCGAAATACAGAACAATTATCATATGAATGAGAGACGAATTTTACCTGATGTTTCCGACTGGTAAGCGGGCGTAGCTCAATCCATGAACACCCATTGATCATAGGGCCAAGCACTCGATACTCGGTCATAGCTTCTTGAGAATCTTCTAAACCTGATGGATGAGCCAGCATGACCCTCTCAGTTTTCCCGTCATCAAGAAGGACCTGCAGAAAACTTTTGTCAAATTAACATGAACCTTAAACGTCAACAAAGTGCACCAACATCACTTGTTTTTAAGGAGGAGAGTGGTTGAGAGAACCTTTGTGAGAGGAGCACATATTACACCTTCCTTTTCTCTAGGGGACCCAACAACCAATGCCCAATATCTCGTGAAAGTTGCTTCACAAGAATCATTCCAGGCCTGTTTTAGCCACAAATACTTCTCGAGTTAGATTTGCAACTTCAAACAACGTACTATCTATAATCATAATAAAACATTGTAAATGGAGGAGTATCAATACCAGACAAGATGTTTTTGCCACATTAATGTTGATGAATAGATGTTGAAGATAAGAAGCGCTCTCCTTTGTCCTCCCCATCAAGAGGATCCCACTACTTTCTCTGTCAAGACGATGTACCTAAAAAGAATATACTTGATTAAGATAGAATGGATCTAGTAATACAAAAGAAAATCATATTAAGCAATGGTAACAAATGGAAAGAGGGGAATATGGCTATATAACAGGGGATATAATAGACACAATACAGAATGTCAAACTGCCATAAAGTTATAAAATAAAGATAGCTAACAAATTTCATAGTAACCCAGAAGCAGACAAACAATAGTAAAGGTGAACAACAAGATTTGCCAACAATAACCTACAATTAAGCTAGAAGTTGAATCCACTTGCGCATAAATCGAATCATTTTAACATCGAATCATAAGAATCGAAAATCAAAACCCTAAATCGAATTTAACTCACCAATCAAGCTAATATGGTCAAATTTAACTGTGTTGCAGCTCCAACATAAAAATTGCGCTTAAATTTCAGGCGAACATCCTCAAGAACGTCGTTAGAATCTTCTCTATCAAGATCAAGATGGGAAATCCTTTTCAATTTCCTTTTAGAAGGGAACTCATCATTAATTATTGAGTTTTGCTTTAAATTTAAGTACGAGCAGCAACTCATAAGAGTAGTTAGATGTCATTTAAAGGTCTGTCAAAGAAGATGAAATCACTTAAACCAACAAAAAATCATGTGAAAACCATATCATCTTTCTTCCTGGAATCTCTAGCGATGGAACCCTATGTCTAATCGACAGCAGTAGCGTCTCCGAACCCCTGAAGCTCTGATTCGTCGCAAAAATACCTTCAAAAACCATAGAACAGCTTACGATGCTAAACCACCAACAACCGAATAAAAAAAAACCTAATTTCTCATCAATCTTATTAAAAGCACAACTAGCTTATGATTAGGAAATCTATGACTCAAAACTAGAACACAAGTACTTCATTTAGGTTAGGAATCAACTTCGCACCTCTATTTCTTTTCTAAGCACACAAATCCACCATTATCGACATGATTGAAGCAGAAAAGAGAGAGAAAGTGAGGAGAAAGAGAAGTAGTGTTGAAACTTACCGATCGAACGACGAACCGAGGCTTCTGAAATCGCTACAGCAGCGTCTTCCATAAAAAAACTGCTAGTTGTTCCACACATAAAGAGTTACAAAAGGCTCAATTTGAAGAAACTGATAACTTGCTTTACAACGAAAGAGAGAAGGCGAGAAAACTAGGTTGATGAAGAGAAATGAAAATAGGAGGCAGAGAGGAAAAGAGGAGAGAGAAAGGGGGTATGTATGGGGTTTCTAATTTCAATGAGAAAATCAGGGAAAAAAGAGAATAAATAAATAGAGAAGTTTTATTAAAATAGTAAAATGCTCCGATTGTTTTGAAAAACCCAAACATTAGTGATTTTTTTAAAAAAAAATATTAGAAAGGCTGTCAAATGCTCGGGTTGTTTAAATAACCCAAGCATTTGTAAAGTAGCAAAAGAAGTTTTTTCCACTAGTGCCCTCGTGTCATCCCATAGAAAAAGAGTTATGTATATATCTTTATTTGTAAGTTGATTTGACAGATAGGTTCCACTTTTTAAGAGTTTGATTCTAAAAATGTAAAATGTCATAGAAACTGTAAATTGATTTCGTATCTGTCCAGCTTTTACATATCTGTGCAATTTGATTTCATAAACAAACATAGAAACATATGATAAACCAGTAAAATGTCATGCAACTTTCTGCAGCTTCAGAAAGTTACCTAGTGCACATTTTTAAGCTCCCACAAGTGACACTCAAGTTCGAGAGGCAGAAAGAAACTAACTTTGAGTGTATAAGGATTCCATCAAGGATCAGTGAGAAAATAATCAAGCAACTTCAATCAGTAAAAAGAAATTATAAGTTCATACCTGTGATTAAAACCTCCTCCTTTGCATCAAATTTCACATTGGTTGGCCATCCCGAGTCTGAAGTGGGAAGTCGAGATTTAGCCGAATTTGTTTTGTTTGAAATATTATGGATACTCCTTTTCTGCTCCACATGCTTGTTTTGATCACGCTCAATATTCTTATTCTTTTTTCCCTTGACAAGCTTTCAATTTGAACATCATCGTGTTCTTTTGAGTGATTCACAACTGGAGTACCAATAGGGTTATTTTCTGAATCGTGTTTAGGTAGTTGTCTCTCAGATCTAACACTAGCCTTGTTCACATCTTTAGCATTAGGACGATGAAGTTGTTGTGATGACTCAGATTGCAAGTTTTTATGCGGAAGAAAGATAGGAGGGGTTTTCCATATCCCACTATCACCACTTACTTCTGTTGAAGGTTTTGGTAATGCTGCACTAGTTGGCGGACCAAATGGTCCCCATTTACTTGGATTTTGAGATGTTGATGATGGTCTTATAAGTGAAGGGTTAGAAGGAAGCTCTAACGCATTAGTACCTTGTGCTCTGTTTTGGAGTACAAAGTCAATCACAGTAGGTCTTGAAGATTGTGAGGATATGTGAGATTGTGGCCTTTTGCATAACTTCACTACATTATGACCCATGGGGTTAATTTTAGGTACCTTACTAGTAGTCTTTGACTGTAGAATAATAAGAGGATGAGTCTTTTTTGCAGCTTGTGGGGTATTCGAACCCATGGGTTTTAGTGGAGGTAACATGTCACATGCTAAAGGATCTTTCTGAGGTAGAGTAGAAGATGCTCCTCTTGACTGTGGAATCATGGCAACAGATGCTAAAAGTTTTTGCCGAGATATAGTACAAGTTGTAGCTCTTGACTGTGGAACCGTGGCTGGAGAAAATGAAGCAGATGCTGAAGGTTTGTGTTCAGGTAGAGTAGTAGTTGTACTTGAATGTGGAGTAATAGGGGGTTGAAGTGTTTGTCCTGCTTATGAGTTATTCAAACCCATGGGCTTCATCTCAGGTATCATGGCAGGAGAACGTGAAGTAGTTGCTGCAACGGCATCTGAAGCAACATCATTAGATACTGAAGCAGCAGCAACTCGTGTCCTTTTGCTACGATAGGTCATAATAACACTGTCACAATTCCTACGAAACAAAACATATTAATACTTTTCGATCAGATATAAAAGCCAAAGTACACAGATTTTAAATCCATCTTACACAGATTCGATGATATTACTTCTCGTACGAATCAATTATTTTGATATCCACATCTAAAATGTGCTTAACTTGCAAACAATGTATCGAAAAAGCACATTATCAAGAAAAGACAGAAAGCCAGAGTCTTAAAATTAAGGAGCGGTTATTAGAGTTGAAGTTAGTCTTACAGCAAACTCTGTGATGAACAGAACTCGATGAATATGGGGAGCATCCTTTACAATGACTAAAGAAAATGCAGAAGTCATAATGAAACTTAAATAGTCAGAACTCACAAGTAATTAGCATGTATCGATGTATTTATGTATGTAGAAGAAATGTAAAGGTAGTGTGTTCTCAATAGTCAATATGACAGGAGTTCTCGGTGTACGTGGATTAACTTATTTCAACTTGTTTTTATCAATTTCTACGCAGTCCTTAAATTTCGTTCATAATAACTATTACCAAAATTATCATATGTCTTTCAATCTCTAGCTGGCGTCCCATTTAGAACCTTTCCTCCAATAAGTACATGTCAATCAACACTATTATTAGCTTCTAACTATTCTAGTAAGAGTATATCACCCTGATCTATAACAGGATCTGTTTCAAATAGCTAAACCTCATATCTAAATAGTTGTCATAGTCACATATCTTTTTCAAAATTAGGAAGTTGATGATTCTCAAGTACATGCACAGAGTACATCTGGTGCAGACCATGATTTAGTGTTGCAGGTTCACCATGATTTAGTGCTGGAGGGTGATTTGAAGTGCAAATGCGCGAATAGAAGTGAAGATTATCATTCATTTATGCCCGAAATTTCTGCTGATGCACTGAAGTATATATGCATAAACAAACAAGACACAGAGGCTATGAGAATAGATGAAAGGAAGTGTAGCAAAGTGGTAGCTAAGGCGCGTTCTAGATCGCGTCTTAGGAAGCTGTTGTTTCTTTTCCAGAATAGATTTTAGGTTAATGTTTGGGTTTGGTTTTAGTATATTATAGTACTTAATTCATGCTATAAAATTCAATAGTTTTAGTATTATGGCAGTGCTTAATTCATGCTATGAAATTTAATAGTGAATGCATCCCTAATTAGTTCAGTGAAGTTGTCTCTTTTTTTGCTGGTTTAATATGATGCCTATTGTTTTCAATAGTTTTAGTAACATAACTCTAAGAATATTTCTCTTTACTAATTTAAATTTAAAATGATAAAACTCAATATGGCAATCAGAATATGTTTCATTCTTCATCATTTTATAATTTATGTTTTCAATTATTATCAACTAACTAAAGTTAATCTAATCTACCTAAATAAATAATTAAGATGTGCAAGTGTAGATCATGCAACTAATTTAGTTTGTTCATCAAGAACTGAAAGTATGAACTAAGCAAACTGATTATAATAAAAGATTTAGCAATAAAAAATTACATAATTGTCTGTGGGATGACGGCATCGGAAATCTAATTTGTGACTATAGAGTGCAGAGAGGAGAGAAGAGGAAGTATGCTGCAAACTAGGGATCGAGGGCCTCTCTTTCTTTCTTTTCTTTTTTTTTTTGTTTTGTTTTTGTTTGGTTGTCATTGGTGCAGTTTGGAGATCCCAACTCCCAGCATTTATTCCCATGCTTTTTCAGCCTACTAAAGTTATTATTATTGTTATGTTTTTTTTTCAATAAACAAGTTGTATAGGCAAGTATCTACCCTCTTCCCAATATAATTTCACTCCTGACTCTCTGCCAGGGTTTAATATGGAGTCATTCTAGATAGATTTAGTAATTCCAGGTGATAGATGGTGCGTCAGAATCTTTGTAACAGTCACACCCAATGCACAAACTGATACATGTCAGTCTGTTATGGAAGAGATGGTGAAGGAGCTCGAGTTATCAGTTGAAGATGCAACAATGATAACTGGAATTATGGAAGGAATGGTTACAGAAATTGTGAGTGGTTACAGTAAGCTTCAAAAATCACCCAAACCTCCCAGTGTTGATTCTCAAGTACATGCACAGAGTACATCTGGTGCAGACTATGATTTAGTGCTGCAGGTTCACCATGATTTAGTGCTGCAGGGTGATTTGAAGTGCAAAGGCGCTAATGGAAGTGAAGATTATCATTCAATTATGCCTGAAATTTCTGCTGATGCACTGAGGTATATATACATAAATAAACAAGACACATAGGCTATGATTAACTAAGAGCAATAGCACTTTTATAAACACTTCTCGATCACATGAAAATAGCACTTTTATAAACACTTCTCGATCACATGAAAAAAGCCAAAGTACAAAGAATCTGGTTTTTTGTATGATTGAAAAATTTGCAAACTCTACTAGAAAAACATAATAGCAAAACTAATTAAGCCCATCACCGCCTACTTCAAACAAGTCCCTAGGCTTGGTTCTAATAACATGAAACCATCCTTTTTGCATCTCATCCGCAACATAAAATACTTGTTTTGCTTGAGATGAGAAAACAAATGGATCGTCATACAAATATCGACCAGTATGCATCAACTTAGAGAAGTTCACACACACACTTCCATTTGAATTTGTCTTTAAACCCCTGTGGATGTCTATCCAATCACAACGAAATATTACAACCTTGTAGGAACCATAGTAATTAAACTCATAAATTGCTTTCAGCTTTCCAAAGTACTCTTGGCCTTCAGTTAGAGGTGATCAAACATGGCCCGGCCCGCTGGCCCGGCCCGGCCCGGCCCGTTTTTGGGCCGGGTTTGGGCAGAATTTTTCGGCCCGCGGGCCGGGCCGGGCCCGGCCCGGTCATTTTTTTTTTTTGTTTGGGCGGGCTTTGGGCAAGCTAAAAACGACTTTTTAGTCTATTTTTTGGCCCGGCCCGTTTTGGCCCGCAAAAGCCCGCTAAGCCCGGCCCGAAATAGCGGGCTTTGGACACAAAAATTCGGCCCGAATTTAGGCCCGGCCCGGCCCGGCCAATGGGCAATTTTTTTTGGCCGCGGCCCGGCCCGAACCCGGCCCGGCCCGGCCCATGATCACCTCTACCTTCAGCTTCAACCATAATTCCAGAATTTTGTGTCTTTCGATGTCGTTCACGATCCATGACATCAAATTTACAGCCACTAATTAGAAAACCTTTCACCCTTTTCACACGATTTAATGGACCACGTGCTAAAGCTCTTCTCACCTTTCCTTGTATACTACTATCATCTATATTGTGAACCTATGAATAAAAAATAGTATAGGTTAAATGATGTAGGTCATAACTTAAAAAAGGAATACAATGATCAAATTTAGAAGGCTTAAAACCTGGTTTTGCAACCATTCTGAGAATTCATAGATTATCCATTCATTTTGAATGGTGTCGTTCGACTGATTTTCGGTAATTTGAGTCTCTTCTCGCTTTTGACGTATAAATTCACTAAAAACAAGCCAAAATGCAATGTTATCTGACGATTTTTATGAATTTGATGAACTCTTATAATATAACTCATGGTGCTACTTACTGAATGACAGGTTTCATCTCATCTGAGTGAAGCAAGACATAACGATGTGCTTGCCTTAAACTTCTATCATCAAGACGAACATTTTGTGTCATCCCAATAACACGACCCCAGAGTTATAAAGATATGCATCTAAGTCTAAATGCCATCATCATTCCTTTTAGGTCTATTTAATACGGTCTCCACACCTTCCAAGTATCTCGAACAAAATGTAAGAGTCTCCCTCAGCAAGTATCCTTCAGCAATTGACCCCTCAGGCTGGGCCTTATTACTTACGTGAGATTTCAGATAGGCTAAGTACCTTCAAGTAATGTAATTATGTTAGTGTAATAGGGAAAAAAATTGTCTAAAAACAATTTTGAAAAATACGACCTTTCTATGGGATACATCCATCTATAATGAACGGGTCCACCGAGTTTGACCTCTTCAACCAAATGAATTAGTAGATGAACCATTATTGTGAAAAAAGTTGGCAAAAACTCCTTCTCCATCTTACAAGAGTAAGTTCTACCTTCGATTGAACGTCATATAATTCGTCTGGATCAAGCACATTGGAGCATAATTTCTTGAAGAAGTAAGATAACTCGTCAAGCAAATCGATCACTTTTGTAGCCTTCGCTGCTCTTAAAGCAACGGGAAGGATATCTTGCATCATGACATGATTGTCATGACTTTTCATATTAATAAGCTTCCGTTGTTTCACATTGACACACCTGTAAAGTTTGATCCATATCCGTCAGGAACTTTCAGCTTTTTCAGAACTCTTAAAAATCGATCTTCTCTATTAAAGACATGATGTATAAAGCTGGAGGCATGTACGATACTCTATTCGCATGCGGTTGAAGCCAAAGATGTGGCCTTATCCCCAACTCTTTAAGAGCTTTTCTAGCATTTTCATCATCCATCCTCTTATCCATGTCTAAAAGAGTTCCCAATAGATTATCACACACATTCTTTTCAATATGCATGACATCTAAGCTATGCCTTAAAAGAGTGTGCTCCCAATACTCCAAGTCAAAAAATGCGCTTCTTTTACTCCAAAGAACTTCATTAACATCATCCTCACAAGGACCATCGTTAACTTCATCAGCAGACGCACCAACTTGTCCTCTCCCTCTTTTTTTCCGACTCTTCTTAGAAGATATGTTAGTCTTTCCGTAAACATGTATGATCCCTTCTTGTTGCTTCAAGACCTCCGATCCACTTTCACGAACTGGAGCAATACCATATTCCGGTTTACCATCAAATAAAGCAGCTTCACTGCGATAAGGATGATCAACAGGTAACCATTTTCGAAACCCGGGTAACAAATCTTACCTCCAAATCTATATGAGTTAGTAGAATGGGTGCATATAGGGCAAGCCTTATAACCTTTTGTACTCCATCCAGATAACATGGCATATGCCGGAAAGTCACTAATAGTAGAGTGCAGGGCTGCTCGGAGCTTAAAATTTTCCCACTATAAGCATCAAAAGATCAACACCTTCCCATAACATTTTTAACTCATGAATTAATGGCTGTCAGGTACACATCAATATCTATCCCCGGACCAGATTTCCCAGGAATTATTAAAGATAAAATAAAAGATGATGTTTCATACAAAGCCATGGCGTAGATTATAAGGAATCAAGACCTCGGCCATGTGCTATGATTGGTATTCATTAAACGATAAGGGTTAAAACCATCACTTGCTAAACCCAATCTAACACTACGAGGATCTCCGGCGAATTCATGATATTTTTCATCAAATTTTTTCCAAGCCAAAGCATCTGCTGGGTGCCTTAACATACCATCATTGTCACGATCATCTTTGTGCCATCTCATGTCTTTTGTTGTTTTTGATGACATGTAAATTCTCTTTAACCTAGGAATAAGAGGAAAATATCGCATAACCTTAGCTGGCTCACCTTTCTTACAGGCTTCTTTACCTTTCTCACTTATATCACCCTCCTTACCTTTAGCCGCCTTCCACCTCGACGTATGACAGATTTGGCACTCATCTTTTTCCGCTGAGTCACCCCAATACAACATGCAATTATTAGGACAAGCATCAATTTTCTCATAACCTAGACCCAAATCCTTAATTACCTTCTTTCCCTCATAATAGGATGACGGAAATTCCATTATTTGAGGAAATGCATCTATCAGAAGTTCAAGCAATTTTGTGAATGACTCGGCAGACCAATGGAACATACACTTAAGATGAAATAGATGCAAAAGAAATGATAGCTTTGAAAATGTAGTACACCCCTCATAAAGCACTCATTAGAAGCTTCAATTAGTCTTTTATATTTGATTTCTTCTTCTTTGGTATTGAAGGATGGAAGTTCAGTATCTACCTCAGAAGGGAAATCATCCTCCTCATGCATGTCGCCTAATACTTCCTCCTCCAAATGTGGTTCTTCAAAAGATTGATCTTGAGGTTGAGAAGTGGATGTGGAATGCTAACACTAAATGCATCATTTAGCAAGCCCCGAATATCGTCTCGACCTACTATCGTTTCTTGGCTACTAAGAGGTCCTTGGGTACTACTTGTTTCATCATTTTTACGGTGAAAGATCCAATTCCTATACTCCTTGTGAAAACCATTAAACAAAATATGTCCCCCTACATCATCCGCAGTATACCATTTACGCAACTTGCACTTACTACATGGACATCGAGTTTTTCCTTCTATAAGAGTCTCTTTAGCTAGCTCAATGAAATTCATGCAACCTTTATAAAAAGCCGGATCATCATTTCGTAAATTAATCCAATTCGTATCCATGGCTACACAAAACAATAATACATCCTATGTTCTGTTTTAAATGAAACGTTTTCTTTTTCACGCAACCCAACGCGCTTCTTTAGTCATTAATATCTTTAGTTGTGTAAACGTAAAAAATATAAAAAAGTTATAATTTGATAGTATACATCGAGACGAATCTAACAAGATCCCACTTGACTATGTTTTTCTTTATATAATAGCGATAAATTGGAGTTAAAATTGATTAGTGAATAGTGTCATGTCATCCAATGTTTCATTTAAAACAGAACGGAGGAAGTATGAAGAATCATAAAAACGAAAAGTTCATGTTAGATTAAATACTATCATAATTTTGAACGTGTGAGCTTATCCCCTATCTTTTATACCACTATATTATACATTAATTCTAACTCTAATTATATATAAGCTTTTTCATAGGTATGTCTACATTAAAAACAAAGGAAAAAAAATAAGATTAGCTATTCAATGCAAACCGAATCTATCATACAAGAATGTGTCCCCATTCACAACTATGAGGGCAACAAAAGTACCATTGTATACTCATGAATAATATGGTTATAAACTATCAAGAATTTCGCAGAGAGTACAATCAAAGCATACATAGAATAACTATCATAGTATTATTGAATATATGTAATCATGTTTGTAAGAGTGTACCCACAATAAGACTTATAATTCAACATGGGTAAGCATTTAAGTGCCTAGAATCAAATATTATATTATACTACACACATGTATATATAACATCATATGTTAAGAGTAAAAAGATGCACTCACCTCGCACAATCACACAAACACTGAATGCAGATCCAACTATTCTGGGACAACTGAAATATAGCACTCGTGAGCAATCAACACCTATGAGGCAATGTCACTCTAGAAACACTAAACAAATTAAAGACAAGATTAGATACAATAAGATGGTTAGTAATAAAAGCCAATCACGTAGCACTTACCCAGCAGGCAAGATAAACTTAACATAATGGTACAAAGGAAGATTAAAAAACTCAACAGCAAAGGAAACTAAAACAAAATAATTGTAGGTCTAATCTGAAGTAAACTAATAATTAATGTTCTACCTTTCAACATTTAGATGTCAAGAAAAATTTGTATACATAATATATGATAAGAGACAAAAACAAAGATTCCTTCTCACACGAATGTACATCAAACATATTCTGTTTTACAAAAACTAGTGTTCTATCTGTCTTGGTCTACTTCTATTATACAAGTAGATAGATTAAGATCTCGAGAGTCTAGGATGGCCATTTTACGTTCGAATTATCGGGTACTTCAAGAAATTATATCCCAATTAACAACTGGAAACCCCCGCATATACAATGTTGGTTGAGCTGGTGGAAACAAAACCCGAAACCGCTTAACATTAAAGACCACGTTGTGGCCTGTTCTCCCTCGTGGCTACCAATATTTAGAGCACACGTAATTTCTGCATAGAGGCCAGCTGCATTATTAGCAGATAAAACTACTTTTAAAAAAATTGAGTTCAGTTTGAAATTTCATCTCTTTTATGTTATTACCCTGCATCCTTGTGACAGTGGCATAAAGGTTCAGTTTGACAAAAATTTTACTTGGCAAACAACCTTGACAAACTATCAATACCTTCCTGAGTATCTAAGGTATCAGGGGAAGAACCTTGACAAAACTATCAATACCTTCTATCAAATTATTTTTGACAAATTATTCTTGACAATAGAAAAACTTGAATTCAAAGCAGAACCTTGACAGCAAAGGAAACAACCTCAAATGTTTCTATCAAACAAAATAGCAAAGGAAACTCAAATGTTTTTCTATCGATAGTTTTGTTTCCTTTGCTGCTCTGAATAATATGGTTAGTAAGATGCTGCTTGTTACTCAAAGGTTCTGCTCTGAATTTAGTCATTTAAGTGGATCAAAGACTGCAATAACACTTCAAATAATAATTGTTGTTGTAACAACTAACCTGTCGATTTAGGTCTCTAGCCTTATCAGCTTAGATCCGCGATTCAGATGTTAAGCGACTGGACACTTGGCTGACCTCGTTCTATGATAAAGCGTTATAGATGTTTGCTTAAAGTTCTTGTCTAGAGAATTACTTTCACACATATCAAAAGTTTCTGTAGGCCAGACAGACCAAATGTTCTTATTAACTTTGGCTTGGACTTTGAGGGTGGGAGTGCTTCAAAACCTTCACAGTCCCTGTGTCAGCAGGAGTAATATGAATATTGTTGCTGTATTTTATTTCGTCAATCTCAAAGTGCTACATATTGCTATTTTTTCGCAGGGAATCGTCACAGCTCCTTTGTAATTTGCTATTTTTTCGTAGGGAATCGTCACAGCTCCTTTGTAATTTGCTATAGAAGAATTTCCTCCATCTCGCGACGAGGTGTCTGTCCCCTGTGTTGTGTGGTCTTGATTTAATTCCCTTTTTGACGTACAACATGAATATCTTTGTTTGGTTGGTCTTAGGCATGTATGTTAAGTGTGTTAGAGTAAATTTTGGATGGTTTAAGTTGATATATTAAGGGTATATATGTGCCCAATTTGTTTGGGTAGCTTATGGGTAGTTGGTTGGAGTGTGTGTGGAGGGCTTGTGCCTTGCTTTGTATACTTACATTGTGGTGTATACCTTGGAAAGATGGATTAGATGGATTTGGAGTATACCTTGTATTGGTTGAATTTGATTGATCCTAAGAACGGTATGGTTCTAGAAATTTGTATTTGATGATTCTAAGAACGGTATGGTTCTAGAAATTTGGGTTTGGTGATCCTAAGGGCGACATGGTTCTAGGGACTTGAGTTTGATTATCCTAAGGGCGGTATGGTCCTAAGAACTTAGTGACTTAACCTTGGGCGGTATGGTCCATTGATTCACTTATGGGTGGTATGACCCGTAGATTATAGCTATTCGAAAAGGGCGGTATGGTTCCTCGAATATGCAACTTAGGCCTTGGGCGGCATGGTCCAAAGAGTCTACTCACAGACGGTATGGTCTGTTATGTTTGAGCTTGTTGACCGCATTTGTTGCATGGTTGATCGGGACTTGGTGTGCTATTGGATTGTCCTTATTGGTTACTTATGATTATTTGTACCTCATGGTGAGAATGATAGCGTCTTAATGTGTTCTTTGATGTTGCTTCTAATTACTTTTAAGTTCATTATCTATTTCTATTTGAGCTGGGAGAACTACTAGTTACTCCCCACTAATTGTGGAAGTTGTTGATTTATTATGCAGATGGTGATGCTATTTAGGATCGTCATGGTTTGGACCGGGGTTGTGCGTTATAACCATGTGAGCAAGAAAGTGGTGCTAGTCACAGTGGACGAGCATTTTGAGATAGGAATTAGAACTAGTTACTTAGTTGGTCTTAAGTAGCTATCTCTTTTGTTTTGTCACATGTTTTGAACTACGGATTTCAGTTGTCTTTGGTTTGAATTTTCTCTATTTGAGGTTAAATTTTTTCCGCCTTTGGTCCTTTTATAATGGATAGTTGTACATTATTTGTAATTTTTTTATTAATCATTTAATTGTGCATCTTTTCAATTTCTTTTTTTGGGTTTTCTGATTGACATATTAAATGATCAAGTACTTACATCCTTATTTTAACGTCTATTTCGAAAATTTCGGACCAAAAAATAAATTTTTTGGTCTAGACCGAAAAATAAAACATTCAAAAAACTTGGACTTAATCAGGGCCTTAATATGTAGGCTCGTCCTTGGGCCTCCAAAATCTCATAAACGGAACTCCATATCTTTTTGCCCCAAGGGAGATCAAAATTAGATTATTCTCTTTGCCTAATTCTTTCTTTCTAATATTCTATCTTTCCAATTCCCTGGTTATTTTCACGTGTTTGATTTGGTAAACTTTCATTACTTTGTAAACTAACCCTCTTAATGCCTAATGGTGATGGGTAGATAAGTATGTAACTTTTGCTTAAGAAGGCCCACCACATAAGTTGTTTCATATGCATGTTCCTTTTGTATATTACAAGTATGACTTGATAAGTTTGTCTCCTTCTTTAGTACTCCGTACTGTTTAGTTGCATTATAGCTGCGTTATAACTGCCTGCCAAATAAAATTGAATGAGAAGTTGATAAATTTATCTGGTGCTTACTCAAAATACACTAATTACTAGCATAACAAAAAATTAGCATTCATTGATAATATCTATTAAAATAAACACAAATAATTGTCCAATAGTATTTTCAAGGGCAATAAAACTAATGTAGTCCTAGATCGTCTTATATTTGGTCATTATCACACCTGATAAATCAAACTGGTTTAGTCATATATTGTTTTGATTACTACCAGCACTTGATAGACTTATAGTGGATGTTATGTATTTTATTCGATATTTCTATAGGTTTTTAATGGTAAACATGTTTTCTATTTTTTTGAAGCTGTAAACATGTTTTCTAATCTTTTCTATAGTGATTAAATTCTAATCTGTTAGCACTCTTAGTTTCTATTACATGTTCCCTTTAATCTTTTCTTGCTTGTCCACATATTCAAAACACAGTCTCTTAATCAGTCCTTTTCTAATATGTATGTCACATAACAGTGAGAAACTTTATTACTGAGGCTTGGACAGCAGTAAAACCTTTACAAAATAGGCATATTAAGAGGATGTTTGGCAATACCGATGGTTCTGGTGATGAAATTAACCAGTCTGGGGGTTCTGTTTCTTGGGTTCTTAAGGATGGGAATGGGATTCTTATCCACAAGGGTTGTAAGTGGTTCTCAGGATCAGTTTATGCCAAATATACTGATTATCTGGAACTATTAGGGTTCGAGACACTAATAAAATCGATTCCCAAAAAGTATATCAACTTTGAGATTTTGATCTACAGTGATAACTCTGGTGCTATTGATATTATTAGTATAGTTCAAGGGTTATATAATTCTGGTTTGAGTTTGCGATTAGTGCTGAGGTTGCGCGATCGTACAAGCTTGTGACTTCTGATATGGTAGTGGTGGCGATCAGCATTTGTGCTTTGATGAAGAATTTCTCTCCTGATTCCACTATTCTGAAGGTGGACCGAAAGGTTAATATGACAGCTGATGGCATGGCGCGATACGGTCGAGGTTTTGCTACAGATACAGATGAGTCCTAGGTCGTCGTTTTGGTACCGGTGTAGTTTCTTAGTTTTTATTTTTTGTTTTAGGCAATTGTAAATTAGGCAAAAGGAATAATCTAATTTTGGTCTCCCTTGGGGCAAAAAGATATGGAGTTCCGTTTATGAGATTTTGGAGGCCCAAGGACGAGCCTACATATTAGGGCCCTGATTAAGTCCAAGTTTTTTGAATGTTTTATTTTCGGTCTAGACCAAAAAATAAACAATTTTTTGGTCCGAAATTTTTGAAATAGACGTTAAAATAAGGATGTAAGTACTTGATCATTTAATATGTCAATCAGAAAACCCAAAAAAAGAAATTGAAAAGATGCACAATTAAATGATTAATAAAGAAATTACAAATAAAGTACAACCATCCATTATAAAATGACCAAAGGCGGAAAAAATTTAACCTCAAAATAGAGAAAATTCAAACCAAAGACAACTGAAATCCCTAGTTCAAAACATGTGACAAAACAAAAGAGATAGCTACTTAAGACCAACTAAGTAACTAGTTCTAATTCCTATCTCAAAATGCTCGTCCGCTATGACTAGCACCACTTTCTTGCTCACATGGTTATAACGTACAACCCCGGTCCAAGCCGTTTTGGTACCAGTGTAGTTTCTTAGTTTTTAATTTTTGTTTTAGGCAATTGTAAATGTATTAGTTTTTTTAGCATACTTGGTGTATACATTTACACCGGTACCAAAACGGCGACCTAGGACTCCTCTGTATCTATAGCAAAGCCTCGACCGTATCGCGCCATGCTATCAGCTGTCATATTAACCTTTCGGTCCACCTTCAAAACACAAATGCTGATCGCCGCCACTACCATATCAGAAGTCGCAAGCTTGTACGATCGCGCAACCTCAGCACTAATCGCAAACTCAGACAAACCAGAATTATATAACCCTTGAACTATACTAATAATATCAATAGCACCAGAGTTATCACTGTAGACCAAAATCTCAAAGCTGATATACTTTTTGGGAATCGATTTTATTAGTGTCTCGAACCCTAATAGTTCCAGATAATCAGTATATTTGGCATAAACTGATCCTGAGAACCACTTACAACCCTTGTGGATAAGAATCCCATTCCCATCCCTAAGAACCCAAGAAACAGAACCCTCAGACTGGTTAATTTCATCACCAGAACCATCGGTATTGCCAAACATCCTCTTAACATGCCTATTTTGTAAAGGTTTTACTGCTGTCCAAGCCTCAGTAATAAAGTTTCTCACTGTTATGTGACATACATATTAAAAAAAGGACTGATTAAGAGACTGTGTTTTGAATATGTGGACAAGCAAGAAAAGATTAAAGGGAACATGTAATAGAAACTAAGAGTGCTAACAGATTAGAATTTAATCACTATACAAAAGATTAGAAACATGTTTACTGCTTCAAAAAAAGAAAACATGTTTACATTAAAACTTAAATATAAATATACGAATAATATCAAATACATAATATCCACTATAAGTCTATCAAGTGCTGGTAGTAATCAAAACAATATATGACTAAACCAGTTTGATTTATCAGGTGTGATAATGACCAAACATAAGACTATCTATGACTACATTAGTTTTATTGCCCTTGACAATACTATTGGACAATTATTTGTGTTTATTTTAATAGATATTATCAATGAATGCTAATTTTTTGTTATGCTAGTAATTAGTGTATTTTGAGTAAGCACCAGATAAATTATCAAATTCTCATTCATTTTTTTTGGCAGGCAGTTTATAACGCAGCTATAATGCAACTAAACAGTACGGAGTTACTAAAGAAGGAGACAAACTTATCAAGTCATACTTGTAATATACAAAAGGAACATGCATATGAAACAACTTATGTGGTGGGCCTTCTTAAGCAAAAGTTACATACTTATCTACCCATCACCATTAGGCATTAAGAGGGTTAGTTTACAAAGTAATGAAAGTTTACCAAATCAAACACGTGAAAATAATCAGAGAATTGGAAAGATAGAATATCAGAAAGAAAGAATTAGGCAAAAGGAATAATCTAATTTTGATCTCCCTTGGGGCAAAAAGATACGCAGCCCCGTTTATTAGATTTTGGAGGCCCAAGGACGAGCCTACATATTAGGGCCCTAATTAAGTCCAAGTTTTTTGAATGTTTTATTTTTCGGTCTACACCAAAAAATAAACAATTTTTTGGTCCGAAATTTTTGAAATAGACGTTAAAATAAGGATGTAAGTACTTGATCATTTAATATGTCAATCAGAAAACCCAAAAAAAGAAATTGAAAAGATGCACAATTAAATGATTAATAAAGAAATTACAAATTCAGCGGACCTCTCCGCTTCGCTACGACTCATCACGAACATTTTTCCTGCAGGCTTATTCTGGGTAGGATTTTCATTTGCAGGCTTACTATAGTTTCCTTGGTTATTCTGACCTCCATGCTTAGTGTTCCCTGACTGATTGGACCCTGATCTAGCCTGATTATCATTCCCTTGAGTCTTCAGATCTTTCCCGTGCTTGGAGAAGCACTCATATTCCCTATGACCCTTCTTCTGGCAATAGTTACAGGTTACTAAATCTCCCTTGCAGTCTCTCCCAGGATGGTTTTTGTCACAAAACTTGCAGTGATGCACTCTCTCAGGTTTTCCTTTGCGGCTATCCTGGTTATTCCTACCTTGGAAATTCCCATTTCCATTCCGGTTTTTCTTAAAATTACCTTGGTTTCCCCTAGTACTAGCCTCTTTTCTCTTTTCGCCTATTACCACATTCCTCTTATCCCTCCTTGTTTGCAACCCATAAATATGTGAAGCTCTCCCATACACCACATCTAAAGATGTGAAGGTTTCACCCCCTAATCCTAACTGGATTTCATCAGTCAACCCTTGTTCGAACCTCTGAGCCTTAAGCTCCTCAGTAGCTACCACCTCAGGTGCAAACCTAGACAGGGTTATGAATTTACTATAATATTCAGAGATAGTCATACTACCCATTCTAAGGTTGATGAATCTTGAGCTTTCTGTTTTCTCATGAAGGCAGGGTAAAATTTCCCTCAACACAACCACAAAGGCTTCCCAATTGAATCCCTCGCAGCACTCAATCTAGCCCCGTTTTCTCTCCACCACAAATCGGCCTCATCCTTTAGATATAATACAGCCTGGCCTATCCTCATCTAGCAGGGCAATTATACTACTTCAAATAATTTCTCAAATTCCCTAATCCAGTTCTCTAGGAAGGTAGGGTCAGATATCCCTTAAAGTAAGGTGGTTTCACTTTGGCCAGTCTTTCGAACATCTCTCCAGCAGTCTCTGGACGTTCGACCTTGTCCTGATTCAGTTTCTCCGCCAAGAGGCGAATAGCATCAGCTAGTTCAGTGTTGTTAGCCATTCTACTTCGGGACCTGAAAGTAATATAACTCTACTCGGTTCCAGAAAACTTACTAGTCATCTAAGCAAGGCAACACTTGATTTGATCATTAAAGATCGCATCAACATACAATTCCACTAAGTTTCAACAAGAAGTGTTCTCTAATATTCATATAATTGTTCACGTAAATAAATTCATATCAACATGAAATGGAATTGAGCAAGAAAATATAATCACATAATGAAAATAAATAAAAAAAAATTTCCCATTACGTGCCCAAAATAATTTCTTACTCCTCCAATAAATAAACAATATTTTATTCTTCCATAGAAGGAAAAAAAATGTGAAATAAAAAAAATAACATACTAGTATCTATATTTTTCCTAAAATGATAACTCTATAAAACACCTTTGTCCTTGTTGGCACACATCCAACATTATTCTTATAACTAATATCTTATGTATATCTGTATATATATAAAAAAGTATATAAGTATATATATAACCTATGGCACTACATTGCCATCTTTATCCTTATCTTCCTTATACCGCTTAGGTATGAAGGTTTCATCACTAGCTTCATCCTCTTCTTCATCCTCATAATAATCGATGAACTTTCTCTGGATCTTAGATCTTCTAATAGGTATGGTGTCTTCGTCCTCTTCAGGTTCAGACGCATACCTGAAACATGCATCATAGATATCCTCCCTAGTGGTACCTCTAGCACGGTCCATTTCTATGATGACTTCATCATCCCTAGCAAATTCTTTCCTCAAAATACAACGCATCGTCCAATGCAGGTCTTCATACTCTCTATGGTCAATGGGTGCATGAAAGTTGTCGGCTTCATCGTCAGTCAGAACGATGGGGTTAAAATAATTTCCTAGATTAGCAGCCATATTTGTAATACTCCGTATTTTTAGTAGTAATTTCGTATTAATTAAGAAAGTATAAAGAATTAATAAAAAGGTATTTTAGTTTATTTACAAATTAATAGGAATAAATTATTGTTAATATGAATTTGTTAGGAAATTTTCGGAGTTTTTAAAAGAGTAACCTGATCTTTACTTGACCTAGGGTTACTACTTTTTGAAGGGAGTATAAAAAGAAAAGGAGAGGGAATTTCAGAAAACCCTAACCCTTTCTTCTCCCTCTCCTCAGCCTACTTTTTCTTCCTCTCTCTCTCCTCAGCCGATCTCTCTCTTCCCTTCTCTCTCAGAATTTTCCTTCTCTCTTTCTCTCTCGGATTCTCTCTCAAACTCTCGCTGAATTTTCCTCTCGCTTCCTCCTTCTAGTCGCCTGCGTTTGTGCGAATTCAGGCGAGGGTTTGGTGCGAAGGGTCGAAGATTTTGTGCGGGTGTGTCGAGGTTTTCGTTCGCGAGTTTCGTGTGGCGTGTGTGTGGTTCGAGTGTGCGAAGAAGGAGTTCGAAGGTGTATTCGTGGGTTGTGCGAGTGTTGTGCGAAGTTGGGCGAACGGACACCGTGTGGTGGCGCGACAGATCTGGTCGCGTAAGGGTGTTTGGGCGACGAAACGAAGAGGGGTGCGAAGGTGTTCGTCGTGTGTGCGCGAAGGCGCTACGAGTGCCGGTTGAGTGTCGTGGCCGCGCGTAGGAGACGGAAAGTGTGCGTCGTCGCCGGAATTCTTGTGCCGGCGAAAGTCAGTGGTATAATTTTTGTACTTAACTTAGTATGACAGTTTATTTGTTAGGGTTATATTTACAGTTTTCATAAGTACGTAAGGTTTGTAATTAATAATTAGTAATTAGAGTGTTTAGTAAATTAGTAGATTGTTTAACTAGTAAGTTATTATTCTGTTTTTAAGTTAAAATTCTGGTTAGGTTTGTAATTGGAATAAGATAAAAGTAGGAGACGTGTGTTATTATTATTAGTTAAAGTTATTATCGTTTCATAAGTAACGTGTTTCATGGAACCTGACTTTGGGACATATGACTTACCTTTCTGGACATGACTTACTTTTGGACACATGACTTACTTTTGGACATATGACATAACTTCTGGACATAAGACAGGTTGGACTTATGACCCTTTTGGATTGGTAAAATAGTGGACTAATGTTACTAACTAACTTAGTTACTCACTAACCCTGACTTCTAAAAGACGTTAAATCCACTAGATATAGAATTATAACGAAAGTTCTGGAGTAAGGTTTTAACTATCGGTTAATTCGAATCGTTAGATCGTTATGGTTTTAGTACGTAGTAGTTGTTAGTGTTATCAAGGACGTAACACTAAAGCTTTGTTTTAACGGTTTAGGTCCCGATTTCATAAGCGGCTCGTTCTATTAAGTCAGCGAAAATTCTCCGCTACAAGGTACGTACGCGTACCAGTTTACTTTCAAGTTTAGTATCATGATTAGGTTGCAGTTCAGTTTATTGGAACCTAGTACCATGATAGGGAACATTTGATTGTGATTGTTTGGTTAGACGTTTATAATGTGAAATCAATATGATGCATTGAAATATGTTGCATTGAAATGCGAAGTTCTATCGTAGTGTAACATCAGCATTATTAATCTGATCTATAGAGTAACGAGAGTGTTACCACAGATAAGATTGGGTTTTGTAATTAAGAGAGCATGTAAATGACTCTTTGAAGTTATAAAAAGATTAGTTAGTAGTGAAAGAAGATTATGGCAATACTTGTAGTTGGATTCCCTACAAGTATAGAACAATGGGGGGAGTGTGGGACTTGTCCTACACTCCTACGCAGGCCTACTGTGACGACAGTAGTGTCCTTATATTTTGATAACTCAAGTAGGCGGAAGGTTCCGTTCGATCTTGGGGGTATGCATACTAAGGTGATGGGTGTGAGACGGAACAAAACCGTATTTGCATTTCATCTAATAGACCAAGTTGTCTATTAAGGATTCAGTAGCCCGTATGATTCTAGTAAGATGACGGTGCCCGTTCGATGCCAAATAATGAAAGATTAAAGGATGTGAGATAACGTAGTTCCATATAGCAGTTTGTAATTTGTGCATCACTTATGTTCATATAGTTTCAATGGTTCATTACGTACTCAGCATAGCTGACTCTGTGTGTTATTATGTGTTTGTTGACCTGTGATGAACCATTGACACTTCAATGGGGAGCAGACTAGGTGAGCTGGTGCTGCTGCATGGTATCAAGCATAAGGGGGCTAGTCTGTAGTTTGAAGTTAAACTTTTGGTTTGAGGATTACTGAATTTTATAGAACATTGCTAATTGGTTTGAGTTTGAATAAAGAGGGGTCATCTATGATTCCCGAGTTGTATTTACATTTTTCTATTCCGCTGCAATTTGGTTTTGAGACAATGAATTTGAGTTACCGTATTTCTAATTATGCCTTGCGTTTCATCGCGGCGGTAACACTCCCAAAGTCGATGCGACGTAGCATTAGACGTGTATGGATTTTGGGGGTGTTACAATATTCGTAGAGCTACAACACAATAAACCAGAAGGTTTAACACCCTCTCTAACGTGTTCCCACAAATAACAAGGGGTAAACAAAAACAAAGGCATGTAAATATACACTTTGCAGGCAAGAATTATAAACAGTTAGCAGGGAAGAAAAATATTCATGTATCAATAGCAGGGAAGTATAATAATAATGCATCATTACAGAAAGAAATGATGATATGCATATTTGCAGGGAAGAAAAAATAATAATGATGTTGAACTAACTTTTTAATGCAGGCATATAATATTTCTATCCTATATGTCATTCTTATACTACCCATTCTCACAATGCAATACTATACACCTTAAAAATAATGCAGACACTTTTATAAATAACATTACTTAAGTGTCTAAAAAAAAAATTCGAATAATAAAAAAAAATTCGAACCTATGGATTTCCGAAAAAAAATTTCGACTCGACAAATAATAAAAATTTTCGGACTTAATATTTATTCGAAGAAAAATAAAATTTTGAAGCTTGTATTTTCCGAAAAAAAAATTTCGAACCCTCAAATTTCCGAAAAAAAAATTTTCGGTATATAATAAAAACTTTCTGGTTAAAAAAAAAATTCTGTGTTCAACTTTTCGAAATAAAAACGTAGGAGCAATACTAAGGTTTCCTTCAAATAACTAATAAGCTAGGTAACTTAATAAGCTAAAGTCACTTAATAAGCTAGTTAGTTAGGTGCCTATAAGTCTTAAACTAACCGAAAGCTCCCAGATACCACTTTGTGTAACACCCCGATAATTCTCTCTTTCTAGAAAATACTTTTATAATAAACCTTAGAGAATTACCCAGGCATTATCGCTTGTGTGATAACGTTTCGGCTTACTCAGAATTTTGCAGCAGAAAACAACTTACTAAAAATCAACTTTAATAAAACTTATGAAATCAATAACAATATCTAAAACTAAAACACACCAACTTAAAACTAATGTCTGAAAACACAAGTTCCTACGAAAGCAACTTAAATAATACTAGTAATACAATGAGTCTCTCCATTCCAGATTCCCAATGAGATGCATCTGCGAACCTGTAATGTCAATGCTTTCTCGACTCTGCTCCCCCGAAGGATCACCACAGGATCAATAGGCAAAGCCATGATCACACACACAACAAGCACGTAATCAGCAAAGCTGAGTACTACATATCAGGCATAAATAATCCTAAACATGATACTACAAAAATAACTTGCAGGGATAAATAATAATATAAACATATAATAATCTGCAGACAACTATTACTGAACTAGACTCTAAACTTTATTTCTTTCTTTAAATGGAATAGTTATTGGACGAGTTGACTTATCTAAAAATAGGAAATATGGGAGCTACCACATATTCCAAAAATGACCTGCGATATCGAGGAACCTTTGAACTGAAAGAGGGATGGTGATCAATTCATTCCTAGAAGAACCCATGGCACGCTCACCATGCATTCCAACCCTTAGTGTCCAACTCTAGACGTGCACAAGTCTAAAGTCTATAACTTATTCTCGTTGCACTTTACATTAATTATATTTTATTACTTGTGTTGACACAAAGAAACAAGTAACACATAATTAATACTCAATAATCATAACAGAATCTCTTTTTATCTTTGGATTAACAAGTGATCACAACTCATCAATCAAGACTCTTTAACTCCTTTTTATACTTTACTAACTTGCTTGTTGAACCTAGCCAACAATAAACTTTACCTTTATATAGGTAGAACTCGTAACTTACCAAATAAGGTCCACGGTCCTTATAAGATAATACTCCCTCCGTCTTTTTTTATTTGCTACAAGCACTTTTTCACAAAGACCAAGGAGGGAGTGGGGACCATTGACATAAATGGAATTAACAAAAAAGCAAATAGGTAAATTGTGGGACCTATGTATTATATATGGAAACATTTACAAAAATCAAGAAGGAAGTGATGGCAAATTTGTAAATAAAGTGTGGGACCTATGTATTATATATGGAAATATTTGCAAATGTAGCAAATAAATTGAAACACCCCTAAATGGCAAAATGTAGCAAATAAAAAAAGACGGAGGGAGTAATTAATACTCAAAGAATACATGTAAGACATGATTCACTCTAACTTATATTAATTCACTCACGAATTAATAAATAAACTTGACTTATCTTGCTTGCATCAATCTTCCATACAAACATTTATAATCATAAACACTTCTAGTTCACATGTAGCACACAGGCATATACATGTAAAAATAATTCCAGTAATCATATATATGAACAAATAGAGTCCTATACATGATACTTATAAATAAAATACTCTTAGAGCATGCTTCTAAATCACATAGCACGTAGACAATGTGCGTACCTTGTATAAACCAATCGGTAGGCCACATTTACTCGCTAAAAGTCTCCTACGACGAAATCTCCGCCTAGAAAATAAAGTAACGAAATAAATATCTCGAACTAAAAATTTACAGCAACTTTAAAACGATCAAAACCCCCTTAAACGTGTTTTAAAATCGTTTTTACGTACCAAACTTCCGTTATATTTAATCCCTAGTATAGTACAACTATTCTAGTGATTAAAAATCATTTAAAACTCTTAAAATACTTATTTTCTGAAATTACAGCACTTATAATATTTAATAAATCTTCTGAAAATATATTCAATACATCTAAAATTATGTATAAACCAAATCTCATGATTTATACTTTATATATATAGTTTGTAGTAATTAAAAACCCTAAAAACTATAAATTTCATAATAAAAACTAAAATAAACTTAACATATTAAATCTAAAATTTATTATAATAATAATCATGATAACCGAAAATTATTTATATAAATAAAACAGTACTTTAATTCATAAACATGATAAATATCAATATAATAACATAAAAACTAGTATTTTAGTGGAATCTTAGAGAGGAAGAAAGAAAACAACCACAACAATGAGGTAAAAGAGGCGCCGGACAACAGCAGCCACGACAGGGAAACCGGCGGCAGCAGGTTCGGCTCTTGAGAAGTATTCATGACGTTTCTTGTTGAACAAGAAACGTTACTTGAAGAAGAAGAAACGAACTTTTGGGAGAAAATTGAAGAACGACGCACGAACCAAGAGGAGAGAGAAAGTGCCGAGTGAAAAGAGAGGAATTACGTGAGAAGAGGAGAAAATAAAGTGTAGGGTGAAAATATTTTGGGTTTTTAGGATTTTTATATAAAGGCTTTTACTTGTGGGCCTAGGAAAAGAGATTTTAATTAATGAACTTGATGACTAATAAGATGGGCTATTTAAAACTTTAGTCATCAAATGACTCTTTCCCTTTTTATCACTTTTTGGGCTCTCGATTCCATTAACTACCTTTTCAATATACTTTTAGTATTTAAAACTCTTATTAAAACATGCCTAATTAAAACATTTCAAATTTTATTAAGCTATGTAAAATAATTTCAGTTGACTTTTAAAATAGTCAACCCTTTTTAGAAGTCAAATCATTTTCCAAACTCATTTGGATTTAAATATAACTACATGAATACTTTGATATATTTATGAAAATTCTTTAAAATTGTGGGGGATTACAGTCTACCCCCCTTAAAAGAAGTTTCGTCCCGAAACTTAACACAAAATCCTCGTACTTTCGAAAGTTTGAACTCAACATTTCGAAAACTTTTGAAGAAAGACAGTGTCTCTTGTGCACCTTCCCATTTTTAAAACACTTGTGTTACTTATGAACACTTTTTCTTATGCGGAGACTCTACTTCTTTTGCACTAACATGTGCAAATTGCCCGACATAAGCATACATATGCATGAAAATCTCATAAAAATAGACAAAAGCGCGAAATTTATCGCTATCTACCCCCTTAAAGAAAACGAGTTACGCCCTCGTAACTCACCTCAAGAAATAGATCTGGATACTTTTTCCCCATATCATCTTCGGCTTCCCACGTTGCCTCTTCTGACTCGTGGTTAGATCAAAGAACTTTGACAATATGAACATCCTTGTTGCGCGTACTACGCACTTTTCTGTCGAGAATCTTGACAGTTCTTTCCTCATATGTGAGGCTACTATCTATCTGAACCCTTTCAGGCTCTAACACATGACGCTCATCAGGGATATAGCGTTTAAGTTGGGAGATGTTGAATACATCATGCATCTTTTCAAACTCCATTGGCAATGCCAATCTATAAGCTACTTTCCCAATGCGCTCCAAAATCTCGTATGGGCCTACATATTTAGCACTTAGCTTGCCCTTTTTCCCAAATCTCATAACGCCTTTAGTGGGTGATACTTTCAGGAATACTTTATCACCTACAGCAAACTCATCTTCGCGACGTTTTAAATCTGCATAACTTTTCTGCCTATCTTACGCAGCTTGAATTCGAGCCTGAATCAAATTGACATTCTTGACGGTCTCCTCAATAAATTCAGTCCCCAAGACTATATTTTCGCTAAAGTCATTCCAGCAAATGGGACTTCTACATTTTCGTCCATATAATGCCTCAAATGGTGCCATCTTAATACTCGCATGATAACTATTGTTGTACGAAAACTCAATCAGATCTAATTGGTCCTCCCAACTTCCTTGAAAATCAATTGCACAAGCTCTCAACATATCCTCCACAGTGGGTGGTGGGGGGGGGGGTGTTTCGAATTCGGGTGTGTCTTGATTTGGGTTTTTGGTTGATTTGGGCAACAAGAAGGCGTTTTGATGGTGGTGGTGTTTCGGTAGTGTTGATGGTGTTGGTGGTGGAATTTCGGTGGTGCTAGTGATACTAGTGGTGCTTCGGCGGTGGTGATGGCAGTAAGTAGCGGTACTAGTGGTGCCCCGACGATAGTGGTGGCAGTAGATACTGATAGTGGTGGCATATGATGGTGCTTGGTCCCACCTCTCTCCAATTAAATATAATTACATACCCTCACCTTTTTCTAATCTCACCCTAAGAAATTTTGACTAGGAGTCCGTGTCCATTGAATTGTTGTGTTTAATTTAATACGGAGGAAGTATAATTTAATAACTTATTAAAATAATTTATTATTATTTTATTTAATAACTTATTATTATTAACAAATCATTATTATGAATTATTATTAATTAAATAATATTATATTATATTATTATAACTACTATTAATTATACTTTAATTCAGTACAATTCAGCTCGATTGTTTTATGTCGAAGAGAACAGGCCCTAAGTTAACACCACAATCATCAATTCCTTATGTTTAGATAAACTTGAAATATATAGTGCATTATATGAGTCACTATCAATAGCATACATTCGCCACTCCTAGCTTTGCCACGAGTTAAGGTGGATTTATTCCTTATTTGACTTATTCTATTTAAATGTATGAAGAAGCCATATTAATCTTTGTTAAAGCTATCAAGAAATAAGTTTGTAGTTTGAACACTTCATGGACTACAGTTTATTGCTAGCATAGTAGTCGAGGGACCAGGACAGGATTTACTTTCCATGTATGCTCTGGAGATCTCTATAATTATGTCCGTCTGCTTTATTTTTCTATTTTTTCTGCTGATCATCGTGTCTAGTTTTTGGCTTAGCTCAGTGATATCTAGTTAGTCAGATTGGTATAAAACATGTTGTGAACTCCCTTCTCCAATAACTTCCAATGAAATTATTATTTCCTATTTCGACACTGTTAAAACTTAAAATGATGCCTGTACTACCTACTAAAATTATTAAAATACATGCCCAAATTTTATGGGCAATTTATCTCAGAGCTAAACACATGTGCCAATATCTAAATGGAAATTTATTTGAGAACGAAGAAAATACCATTTAAGTTCTTCTTCAAGCACTTCCAAGTCAAACAAACGCTTGTAGACCAAAGCCATTTCTAGAGATTAATACCTTTCAAAGGGGGGAAAGGGAAACAAAATAGACGCATGACGTATCGAAACAAACAGAAAATTGTTTCCAACAACAAAGGATCTGGTATATACTAAAAGAATTCTAGAATTAACAAAAGCCTGCTGCTACTTTTCAGCTGTTGCAGCACCCTCTTCACTCTCTTTCCCTTCCTCTTCAGCCTTTGTTAATGTTTCCTTTCCTGCTGCGGCCATGACCTCTCCTGGAGGTGGGTGGTCAAACTTGCAATTAACGGCATAGCTACATGTACCAGTCTTCATATAGAAGGGGCAGTGTTGAACACCCTGTATACATCGCATCTAAATTTTAAAATCATAACAATGAAAGCAGACCTACACACTGCATGTCAAGTTGTAGTTTCGTACTAATAGAGTACTAAAAAAGATGGTGAGACTACTACTCTACTAGAATGTCATCTGTCTCTGAACTCGCATATGTTTAGCTTCCGCGCCAAATATTCGGCTCACTTTTCTCATAGTGACATTTGTGCTACTTAAGACCTTTGGTGTTTATATAAGAGCAGAAACTCTAGAGACCGATTTGTTTCTGATATGAAAAAAGGGAAGACTACGGAAAGTATTTTCCACAAGGTAATGACAAATAACTTTTGACTATCCACATTAAACACCTCCACGCTATACAATAGAATGGGGCTTGTTGAAGAATGACAGAATGTGCGCAATGACATATGTTATATGTATGCATACATGCACATTCCTATAGCAAGTTGCTGCAGAAAACACTATTTCTCTCTAGCTCTGACCTCCTACACGAGTAATTTAATATGAATACCATTGCGACAAGGTGATGAACTTCCAAGGGCAATTTAGTTCAGGCAATCTTATCCTATCAACTTGATTTTCTTTGGCAGTAATGAGCATTATCTCGAAATAATCACTGCCCTTGCAATAAAGACAATATAAATATCAGAATAAAAAGCCTAACAATTTGAAGACTAAAGAATCTAAATACAGATGCCAATATTACTTCATTCTAAAAAAAATATATATATGGTAACCAAAAGGATTTTTTGTTCTTTACCACCTTATAAGTATCTTGTGTTATGCATTACCACCTTTTGGGTTTTTTTTTTCATATTTACGACCTTAGAGTTCATAACTTGCTAAAAATCAACACCTGGACTCATCTAAGGTGAAGAAGCCAGCAAGGTGGGACCCACCGAACTGTTTTACCTTTCTTTCTCATTTCCCCTTCATAAAAACCAAACTTCTAACTTCCAATCCATCCAAAATTCGTTCATGAAAACCTAAACCAAGTTAGGGCTTACGAATTCCTGAGATACTTGACCTGAACTAAAGGACAATTGCTGATTCCTAAGTTACTATATGTATACTTTATGGATCGATTTTTGTAGGATAAGATTCTTGCTTGATTTTGGGCAATTTTTTGCAAATTGATTTTTTTTTTTTTTTTGTAAATTGGGCCTAAAATGGTGCATCTATGGTCTTCTACTCTTCTTTAGCTTAATAATTGATTTGGTGAAAAATTTCTCTTCATGATTTATAGGCACATAACGACTCAAATCTTCTTCCCAAAAATTAACCAAGAACTCTAACTTTTGTAACCCGATTCAAAATCCATACCTTTTTATATTTTAAGAATTTGAAAATGTCTTTTGATTGTGGTCGAATATGGCGGATAGAGATAAGTATAAGCCCTAAGTTAATTTGGGTTTAGAAGAAAGGAATTTGAGATTTGCGATAAAGAAAAGTTCGAGAAAATAATGTAATTTTAGTTTGGGGAGGGAAGAAAGAGAAATGGGGGAGAGAGTAAAAAGGGGGGGAAAATTTTTAATATCCATTAAGTGGGCCCCACTTGGCCGAAATCTTGACCTCATAAAGAGTTAGGTGGTGTTTTTTAGTGAGTCAAGGTGGTAAATTTGCAAAAAAAAAAAAAAACACAAGGCGGTGCATAAAACAGGGTACTTATAAGGTGGTAAAATAAAAAAATCTTAACCAAAACAATATACGAAATCAAGGTAGTACATTAAATGTTTGGGGAGATCAAATTAGAAACATGGTTAACATATCATACACAAGAGTATTTAAATCTAGCACATGGCATAGTGGAGATGCTTTCCTTCAGCAATAAGTAGATACAGACTTACCTCTCTCCTTGGAAGACCTGCGAGAGTAAATTTAACATTTTGTTCTAGGGTCTGGTTTCTTGCGGGTGCAGATCTGTCAATAGGGTGATGGAACTTGCACCTTTCTCCAAATTTACATTCTCCTCTTTTCATATAGTACTGGCCAAAAGGTTGCAAAAGAAATCAGAGACCATAGTCAAGAATTACAGTGACAACGCATCACTAAACTCCCAGATTATACAAAATATAAATATTTAGTTTAAATTACCAAAAAAAAAAAGGGAAAAATTGATGGCAAGGGTCCCAACTATTGCCGAACATTGTTAATAGGTCTCCTATCAATCAACCTCTAGAAGTCCTAACTATGGGGGGCTTTGCTCTTTACAGGGCCCAGCAGGTTACCCACCTGCTACAGCAAGTAAATAGTTCATGCAAATTCACTAATCTGTTGCTCTTGACTATGGTCTCTGAGGTCGAGTGAGTACTAATCTGTTATTCAAATAGTATCAGATTGATATGGATTTAATCTGTTGGCAGGATTGAGAGAGCAAAATGGAGGATAGAAAAAAGAAGGCAAGTGGCATTTTTCAACTTATTAAGAGGTTACCTTTGGAATGAGACCATCTGGGAAGACCATCTCCCAACTTGCAATGTACAAAAACTAAAGGAAAAGTGGATTTAAATAATCCAACCTTTAAGCGATCTTCTTAGAACAGTCCCACTTTTAAGTTATTTTTGAATAATCCAACCTTTTGATAGTGTCTTCTTATAGTGGTCCAAGTCACCTTACTTCAGGTAATTTTTCTCCCTCCTACTCATTTGTCTCTAATCCCCTTCACCTCTATTTCTAGATTGACCTCCCACCCTTTCCCCAGCCACCAGCCCCCATCCCCCAGCCCCCACCCCTAAGAGCCACCACTCCCCTTCAAAACAGGCCCCACCACCCCAGATACCATCCTCCCCACCCTGAAATCTCCACATACCCACGCTCACTGCACCATGGACCTTCTCCGTCTCAGTACCAAAACCCACCACACCTGCGCTTCCACTGCACACCCACTGCACCACCACTGCCAACAGCCTGCGCCTCCCACCAGTGGATTTCAAGCAGGTGTCCTGTCTGTGCACCACGCCATATCCCCCACTACTGCCGTCAGACCGCCATGCCCAGGCCATCTGCACACCCATTAGCACGCTCCAGGCATCCCACCTCCGCGCCACACCGCCATAAGTTCCGGCTCCAAAAGCAGCCCAAACCCCCTTCTCGTTCTTCATTTTCTTTCTTTTGTTCCCAGAATCTTCTTCCGCCTCTCCCCATTTTCTTCAAAAACTTTCCACAAATTTGGTTGAACGGGTCCTAAAAAGAACTAAAAATCTGGGTTTTTCTTCTCACAGATTCTTTCTTTGGGTTAAAATTTTTGGGGTTTTCAACCTAATGTTACTAGCTACAAGGTTCTTATTGATTGTTCTGGTTTGTGGTGAACTGCAGTGGTGGGTACTAGAATGGGAGGAAGGGGGAGGCAGCAGTGGGTACTGGAATGGAGGGAAGGGGGAGGCATCCGGAAATGGGAGGGAGAAAAAGGGGTTGTGGAAGGGTAACGGTGGCCAGTGCGTGAGAAGAGAGAATATGAGTGGTGGAGGGGGAGGAGAGATGAAGGTGGTGGTGGAATGGGAGGGAGAAGGTAGATCGTGGTGGCTGGTAGGGTAGAAGAGCTGTGGTGGACTTTCTAAATTAAATAATTTGACAAATGAGGGTGTGACACGTGTCACACTCGACCTATTATTCAGGTCGCAAACAGATCAAGGACCATTATGAGAAGACTCCACCAAAAGGTTGGATTATTTAAACTCATAAGTGGGACTGTTTTAAGAAGGCCGATTAAAGGTTGGATTATTAAAATGCAATATTTCAAAAATATAAAACAAACATATGGGAAGACGCCCCTAAATAAAATTTATAATGTCGATGTATCCTAGGAAAATAAATAAAACAATGATGTAAAGAGCCAAAACTTGATCTACAGCCACAATGCAGAAGAGAATAACAACTTATGAAAGTTCAGGATCACAGTTCTGACTCCTAACAGATCGATAAATATTTAAAAAAGAAAATGAATATCAAATCATAGTACTTACATCACATTCAATCTGGCCAGGGCGTTGAGGGTATATGACTGGGACCTGTCCAAACTTTGTTTTTTTTTTGTAAAAGAAAGATTTAAAGAAAGCAAAAACATAGGACATCAGCAAATGAATATTGGGACTAATAACCAAAAAGAAAAGAAAGTGAAGTAGACAGAAATATCAGTCTAAAGAATACATGACGCAAGATATCATTATAACGCATAACTTTATTGAGAAAAATATGATTTTCGAATTTATGACAATTCAATTTTAATTGCTTATCAATCAATTCATCATTAAATGTGAAATTTATATCTTCATTACAATGCTTCAGCATTCACCAAGGCATATACTATCATTGGACCCAGTCTTTTCAACAACTCCTCCAGATTGTACGCATATACCGGCACGGCGGCACCCTTTCCTTCGTATCGTACCATTGCCATTCTCACAATATGTACTCAATTTGAAATGGGACCTTGTGTTATCTCAATCCTTGCATTGTTTATATGCCATTGCCACGTAAGCATGTAACTACATACAGCCTTGAGTACAAATCCGCATCACCACAGAATGGTCTCACAGAAAGATGCAAAGCAAGCTGAGTAGTGGTCTGTCCAGAGACAGAAACTCCATTAAGAGTAAGGAATAGCTGTCCCAACGAAGATATAAGAAACAGACAGCCATACTTCCCGAAGTGAACTATTTCATCTACTTAATGCATGGAAAAACAGCACAATCCTGTTGGCTGTAACGTCCGGGAACAGTTTGTAATGGCGAAATATAACATTATACGGCTGTCGTGTGAACATTTTTCAATTCATCGTCATTCATTTTGGTGGTGATTATATTTATTTGAGGACTACAGTAAGCGAGGATAACAAAAAAATGACAAATATACCATTAATAAAAAAGGAGACGAATAGTTGGGAGAGTTAGTCAAGGGCATTTAAATAAAACATACTTTATTCCCAGTAAATTCCTAAACCCATACCAAACAAAGTATAAACATTATGTTATTCCTATCCCTTCCCACAGATTTCTGATCCTTGTCTCATCATTTAATCCCCATAGTGCCTATCTCACATAACAAACTCCTTGTAAACTGCACTTTTTGCTGGGGTGAATTAGGTGCATATTTATTTCTCTCTATCTCTCTCTCTCTCTCTCTCTCTCTCTCTCTCTCTCTCTCTCTCTCTATACACTCCAATGGTTCCTTGCACCTATGTGCATATTTATCTTTCTTTCTCTCCTTTCCTTTATTTCTAGGGAGGGGGAATGGGAGGCTTTATTTATAGTAGGCTACATTAACATCCCTTACCCAAGTAATATAAACAATTGAGATGAAGATGAAGTGTATGAAATACATGAGGAAGAATGGAAGATTAAACAAACAAAAGTCTTAAAAAAGGGTGTGATTGGATGGAAGTGATGTGTTATTTATTTATATATTTCTTAGGTGCACTTAGGTTGCATAATAGAGCAGCTAGGTTGACTAGTTCCATTATTACAGTAAAAAACTGAAATTCTGCAATACTATGCACATTTAAAGAGTGGGTTGCATTACATCACGTGCTATCAAGCTTTCTTCAAGATCGTTTTGATGCTTAGTTTGCGTAGTGATCATATCTCTCATGTCCTAGATGTTGTGTTTGGTCCTATCATAGTCCCATATTGTTATTCATCTTGCTTTTCTCGGGTTTATGACTAATTGCTTTGAGACAAACAATAGTCTACCTGAGAGCCCTATAGGAGAGAAAAGTAAATCTACAAGTTCTGCAAGCTACAATTTCCAAATTTTATGAAGATTTCATATTTCTCTATTGAAGATCATTTAGTATATATGCTCTCCTTAAGTATTTTCTAATTAGTGCGGGATTTAGCTTGGTTTTCTTTCTCCATATTCACTACAATGATGATGTCAAATCTTGTTTATTTTCTCATATTTCTATGGATTGTGAGTAGTTTAGTAACTAGAGGAAGGATGCGCCATTTATAATGTCATGAACCTTAGGTCGAGCTTGGCGGTTTGACTTTGGGTAAAATTTGGGTGATTAGCTTCCTTTTCTCATGAATGTTTAATTGAATGATCAAATTTGAAGCATTATTTTGGAGCCCTTGAAGGGTTGATAGATGAAGTCATGGGTACACCCTAGTTAATCGCTAGGTTGAAAATACCATGAAGATAGAGATTTCTCGACTTAGGGGTTTGTTGATTATTATTATGACATCTGGATATATGACATCTGGATATGCTTGATTAATAGTCATACCATGAAAATAGGTTATGATTAATTAGTTAGCCTTTCTAATTAGATTGAGAAACTGCATAAAATGCATATGAATGATTTCCCCCAGATTATCCCATGTATCTCCCCATGTTTGAGTGTTTGGTTATGATTTAATTATCGGTGAATTCCTACCTAGTGCCTCTTTTATTATTGAGTTATCCCTTAGTTCAAATAGCCTTAAATCTTCTTGCTAGTTGAAATTCCATTGTATTTTTAGTAGTATTCCTCTAGTTATTCACAAAAAGCCCAAAAAATAGAATTAGCTCATTGTAATTAGCAATTGATTGGTGATCATCCTTACTTCCTTGTGGAATTCGACCCTATACTTATCCTATATTGGCTAAGTTAGCTTTGAGTTGGCACGTATAAAACAAGTGTGTCAGAAAACAAATAAGTTGATGGATTGAATCCTAGGAGCCTGTTCAAGGCATATGTTAATGAAACGCATGCAATGGCACAAGGACATGATTATTCAATAGGCATCAGACATTATGCTGCAATTTTTATTTTTAGATGTCAGCCAAAAAAGCACCATAAAAATTACCGTTGTTTGAGGCAGGCCGGGTTGAAGACTTTGAAAAATTGAGGCAGCAGGATTGATAAGCCCAGCACTCACACTAGCTAGAGCAGGAAGAACTGCATGGCCAACCACTGCAGAACTGGGATTGATAACCGAGAACGGAGAAGATAATTCTGTTGCAGTTGCAGTGTTAAAGCTACGATCACAACAAATCAAATTTACTTCGCAAATTATAAGCATTATAAAAATAACACAGCAGTTACCATTCCTGTCAGGATGATTATATCGGCAATTAGCCCCATATTTACAGCTGCGAGAAAACATATACACTTATTAAGTAAATTCGTGAAAAACCTGAACCCTAAGGAACTAAATTTGAATATGCCATAACATATTCACCTGCCAGTTTTCAAGTAGAATGGGCAATCCACTTCACCCTGTCACAAATTACAAAGCATCAGGTCTGACCAACATAATAAGGGAAGACAGCTCAGAAGATTACATGATTAAAAGGAACAAAATGAAGTACTAATGTATTTCTTTTCTTTCTATTCGTGATACACTATAGAAAGAACCTTATAAAAGCAGGACAAATCCACTGGATACCAAAACTTGGGGATAAATGAACTATTAATAAATAAAAAGTCCTTCAAGTTATTTCCATTCCAACTGAGGATGAAGAGCAAGAAAAGTTATTGAATAAGACAACATCTGGGTGTTTGCTAATTTAATTTCCATTTAGTATATGCCAAGGCAATGCATCTGATCACAAAGTCAAACCGGCTTACAATAAAAGAAGTCAAAAGAGCATTGAATTTTGGATTAACATAAACAGCACTTACTATTCTGGAAACAAAATCCAGAAGCTATTGAGGCTGTTAACACAAGAATTTCTCCAGGAAGGTCCAGAAAAATAATTTCTTCTTCCAGTAAGCAATTGAAAGTTCTGTTTTCAGATACAATAAGAAACTTTGGCTCTTTGATTTTCCACAACCATTTTCCAATTCAGGGCCGCGTGTAGGAATTTTAACGGATATATCACATTCCTACTGAATTAAACCCAGAAATAAACAGTGGTAAATGGTGAACATCACATTAAAAAAAATCTTAAAGAAAGAAAGTACTCCATCCATCCCAGAGAGATAATTTGTTGGCACACATAGTTTAAGGAGATAAGTTGTAGTGTTGTTATCAAGTGATCCAAAGTCAAGTCCACCCAAAGGCTCTTTGTTTCATGAACTGGTTATCCTTGTCTTAGAAGCTCTTGGGTTCTCTCCATTTACTTTTAAGCCCGAGCTTGCTACATGCATTACATGGGAGTATGCTTGAGGCCCAATTGGAGATGCATTGCTGCTGTTTTGGACGTGTGTATGTGTGCTTATGTTTGTTGCAAGCCTGTTGTGAGTCCAAACTCTGTTTGGGCCTGATTTATTTGCTTAAGTGTGTTGTTAATTTCAGTTGTAATAAACCAGAGCTACAGTTATCTATGCTTTATGATAGGCATGTGTTAAGGAGTGGGTTTAGCTCCCATGTTGCTAAAAAACGGCTCATTAATGAACTGTTCCAAGGAGTAATTAGGGGAGTGAATTAAGGAGGCTTTTGGTGTGCTAAAACCAAACACTTTGGACGGTTATCTGGGAATTGTTTAGCTGATGTTTTTCCTCCTTTTCTTAGCTTGCATCTCCTATAAATATGAACTAATAAGAGGAGCAAATCATCTTGGTTTAATTAAATTGAAAACCATGTGTTTAAGCATTTAACTTTGAGTTTGTCTCAAGTTTGAGTGTTCCCTTATTACTTTGAGTGAGTTCATGAGTAGTAAGCTTAGGGAAGATTGAATGACTCTTATCTAAGGCCTAAAACCCCAAAACATTGAGTTCGTTCTTGAGTTTTGGTCACTATCCTTGTCCATGAGTTCCGAACGAAAGTTGAGTTCGTTTTCTAATTCCTTTAGGTCTAAATTCATCATCCTTACATGGGAAGGTGCTTTTATACTTACAGCATGTGGTATTAGAGCTTTACTAAAAAGATTTGATGAAAAATCGTGTTTTGGCATGAAGAAAAAATCGCTGGAATTCGATCACTTTTTTCAGTCAACTTTCAAGAGCGATTTCTTAGACTTAAGTGTCCAAATTAGGTGATTTTTTTTTGAATCTGGATATTTTTTGTCTAGAATACTTCCAATTTTTTTCAAATTTTTTTGAATTTTCCTGCTATCAAACTCGGCACTTTTTCAAAGCAACGCCACAAACAATCCAGTTGAGCATACTGAATTTAAAACCAAGAATTCTCCCTCATCTTGAAAGCTTTTAATGAATTTTGTTTTTTCATTTACATTGCTTAAAATTTCTGAATTTTCTGAATATGTAAGCCTATGAGAGTCTCAAAGCCCTTTTTTCCTGTGTGTTCAGTTGCTTAAAGTTTCGTCAGTATTTCCTCCATTGTAATTGTAGTATCCTAGCAAACTAGTGAAGATGATGGCTGGTGACGATGTTACTAGGATGTTACTGGAAACATTGGCTAACTTGGGGACGAGGACACAAGAGATTGAGGAGGAAAAAAATAGGCAAAATACAAGAATGGATGCTATAGCTGAAATGGCTTTGCAAACCACTCAAAAACTGAACTTTCTAGAGGGAGAAGGCGAGATGGACCCTCCTAGACATTTTGATGAAAGTAGGGGTTTAAAAATTTACCTACCTGAATTTGATGGGGCATGACAGTGAGGCGTTTTCTATGCTCTATGATAGGCGTGTGTTTAGGATTGGATTTACCTCCCATGTTGCTGCTCAAAAATGGCTAATTAATGAACCATTACAAGGAGTAAGAAGGAGAGTGAGTCAAGGAGGCTTTTGGTGTGCTAAAAAAGTATCACTTTCGACGCTTTTCTAGGAGATGTTTAGGTGATGTTTTTCCTTCCTTTCTAAACTTGTATCTCCTAAATATATGAGCTAATAAGAAGAGCAAATCAGCTTGGTGCGATTAAATCAAAAACCTTGTGTCTGAAGCATTTTAACTTTGAGTTTGTCTCAAGTTTGAGTGTTCCCTTCTTACTTTGAGTGATTTCTAGAGTAGTAAGCTTAGGGGAACTTGAGTAAGTCTTATCTCAAGCCAAAAAACCCATAACTTTGAATAAATTCTTCAATTTTGGTCACTACTATCCTTGTTTGTGAGTTCCTAAAGAGAGTTGAGTGAGTATTCTGATTTTAAGTCTAAAATCATCATCATCATCCTCACTTTGGAAGGTGTTTTTACACTTACATCATCAAGTATTTTTTATTAAAAAATAGATGAGATAAGGGTTGGTGAGGTATTTTTCAATTGAAAAGTAGATATAATAGGAGTTAGTGGGCCAAAAAGGGTGTTGGAAAACTAATACTACCTCCATTTCTCAACAATAGCAACATTTTCCTTATTTGAAATAGTCACAATAAGTGAAACCAAGCTCAAAATGGTTAAAAGAAATTCAATATTATTACAAATATGCCACCAAAAAGCAAAAGGGAACCACAACTTTTTTTTTCATCACTTGAATTACTCTACTTTATTGTAGTCCCAACTTTCACTCTCTACATTCCTTAGTATTCCCCCACTTTCTCTATGCTCCACTTATTGAGAAACGGCGGATGTATAATATTGGAAGGACCATGCCAAAAATTGGAAGTGTTCAAACTAATTTGGGACAAACAAAAAAGCAAAACATTCATACTATTCTAGGACATAGGAAGTAATCATTAAATAATCAAAACTATAAGAGTAATGAGACCATATGATATTAAGGTTCTCCATCATAAAACTTACCATACGTACGGGTAATCCTTTAGAGTTATATGATGATGCAGGATTTGAGGTAAGCGCTTTGAGTGAATTTCCATCACTAGTAGTACCAAGATGGTCTATTGAATGAGTCTGCTCTTCATCATCAGCTTCTTGTCCATCTGATGGCACTTGGATA